>NW_022297982.1:22894-69702 GCF_002776525.5 Piliocolobus tephrosceles
CACCCACAACCACGAAGTTGCTGAGAAGGCTTCTCTGCAGATTTGTCCTAGGATATGTCATTATTCAGCATGGGATTCCATGATACCCAGGATGTCACCTCAGAGATTGCAGAAAATCAGTGCTAGCAAACTCCTCCGTGAAAGAGTGGTGTAACACAGTGAAATGAATTCACGCATCGCAAAGCAGTTTCTCAGAAAGCTTTATTCCCGTTTTTCAGGAAGATATTTCCTGTGTCCGTAGACTCTTCCAAACTATCGGAAATATCAGTGCTTAGAATCCACAAAGACAGTGCTAGCAAATGGTTGCAGGAAATAATAATGTAACTCTGTGAGATGAATTCACACATCAGAAAGCAATCCCTCAGAAAGCTTCTTTCTAGCTATTATGTGAGGATATTTGCTTTTTCACCATAGGCCTCAATGCGCTCGCAAATATCACTTTCCAGAATCCACGAAAACACTGTTGGGAAACTGCTCCCAGAAGGGACAGGTGTAAATCTGTAGAATCACTTCACACATCAGAATGCAATCTCTAAGATATTTCCCATTTCAGGTTACAAGCAAACTGTGTTGGCAAATTGATGACTGTAGAGATAAGTGTAACTCTGTGAGTTGCATTCACACATGGCAATGCAGTTTCTCAGAAGGCTTCCTTCCAGTTTTTGTCAGAGCATATTTCCCTTTTCACCATAGCCCACAATGAGCTTCCAAATATCACTTTCTAGAATCCACGAAATGAGTGATAGGAAACTCCTACCAGAAGGGAAAGGTGGACTCTGCATGATGAATTCACACATCAGAAAGCAATCTCTCAGAAAGCTTCTTTCTAGCTATTATCTGAGGATATTTCGTTATTCACCGTAGGCCTCACTGCGCTCCCAGATATCACCTTCCAGATTCCAGGAAAACACTGTCAGCACACTGCTTCATGAAGACCAAGTTGTAACTCTTTGAGATGAATTCACGTATCACAGAGAAGTGTCTCCGAAAGCAACTTTCTAGTTTTTCTCTGACGATATCTCCTTTGTCACCGGAAGCTTCATTGCGCTACGAAATATCCCAATGCAGATTTCAAGGAAACAGGGTTAGCCAACGGATCCATGAAAAGGAAAGGGTAACTCTGTGAGTCGCATTCACGTGTCACAATGTAGTTTCTCAGAACGCTTCTTTCCAGTTTTTCTCTGAGGATATTTCCTTTATCACCATAGCCCTCACTGGGCTCACAATATCACTTTGCAAACTCCACGAGAACTGTCTTAGCAAACGGCTTCCTGAGGAGAAAGGTGTAACACTGTGAGGTGAATTCACAGGTCACAAAGAAGTTTCTCAGATGGCTTCTTTCTCATTTGTATCGGCGGAGATTTCCTTTGGCCCCATAGCCTTCAAAGGGATCCAAAAATCAGTTGTCATATTCCACCAAAACGGGGCTAGGAAACGGCTCCACGAAATACAACACATGTCTTATCAGTGTAAGACAGTGCTAGCAAATGGTTGCAGGAAATAATAATGTAACTCTGTGAGATGAATTCACACGTCAGAAAGAAATCTCTCCAAAACCTTCTTTCTCGCTATTATGTGAGGATATTTGCTTTTTCACCATAGGCCTCAATGCGCTCCCAAATATCATTTTCCAGAATCCACGAAAAGACTGTTGGGAAACTGCTCCCAGAAGGGAAAGTTGTGACTCTGTAGGATCACTTCACACATCAGAAAACAATCTCTAAGATTATCCCATTTCAGGTTACAAGCAAACTGTGTTGGCAAATTGATGACTGTAGAGATAAGTGTAACTCTGTGATTTGCATTCACACATGGCAATGCAGTTTCTCAGAAGGCTTCTTTCCAGTTTTTGTCGGAGCTTATTTCCCTTTTCACCGTAGGCCACAATGAGCTTCCAAATATCACTTTCGAGAATCCATGAAAAGAGTGGTAGCAAACTGCTACCAGAAGGGAAAGGTGGAACTCTGTATGATCAATTCACACATCAGAAAGCAATCTCTCAGAAAGCTTCTTTCTAGCTATGATCTGAGGATATTTCCTTTTTCACCGTAGTCCTCAATGCGATCCCAAATATCACTTTCCAGATTCCAGGAAAACACTGTCAGCACACTGCTTCATGAAGACTAAGTTGTAACTCTGTGAGACGAAATCACTTATCACAGAGAAGTGTCTCTGAAAGCTACTTTCTAGTTTTTCTCTGATGATATCTTCTTTGTCACCGTAAACTTCATTGTGCTACGAAATATCCCAAAGCAGATTTCAAGAAAACAGGGTTAGCCAACGGATCCATGAAAAGGAAAGTGTAAATGTGTGACTTGCATTCACACATCGCAATGCAGTTTCCCAGAAGGCTTCTTTCCAGTTTCTGTCTGAGGTTATTTCCTTTTTCTCCATAGCCCTCAATGAGCTTCCAAATATCACATTGCAGAATCCACTACAAAATTGTTAGCAAACTGTTCCAAGAAGGGAAGGGTGCAACCCTCTGTGTTGAAGTCACAAATCAGAAAGCAATGTGTCAGAAAGCTATTATTTATTTGTTATCAGAGGATACTTTCTTTTTCACAATGGGCCCTGATAGGCTCCCAAGTATCACATTCCAGATTCCACGAAAAGAGTGGTATCAAACTGCTTCCTGAGGAATAAGCTGTAACTCATTGAGATGTGTTCACAGATCACAAAGAAATTTCTCAGAAAGCTTCTCTCTCGTTTTCAACTGATGATATTTCCTTTATCAGCGTAGACCTCAATGCTATCCAAAGTAGCCCTTTTAAGGATCTTCAAAGACATTGTTAATGGCCTGCTCCATGAAATATAAGTGTTACTCTGTGAGATGAATTAACACATCAACAAGAAGTTTCTAAGGGAGCTTCTTTCTTGTTTTCATATGAGGATGTTTCTCTTTTCACCATAAGCTTCATAGCGCTAAGGAATCTCCAATTGCAGATTTCCAGAAAACTGTGTAGGCAAATTGATGACTGAAGAGAGACGTCTAACTCTGTGAGTGGCATTCACACATCGCAATGCAGTTTCTCAGAAGGCATCTTTCCAGTTTCTGTCTGAGGTTATTTTCTTTTTCACTGTAGCACTGAATGAGCTCCCAAGTATCACATTGCAGAATCCACGACAACAGTGTTAGCAAACTGTTCCAGGAAGGGAAGGGTGGAACTCTGTGTGATGAAGTAACACATGAGAAAGCAATCTCTGAGAAAGCTATTCTCTAGTTTTTATCTGAGGATAATTCCTTTTTCACAATGGGCCCATATAGGCTCCCCAGTATCACTTTGCAGATTCCACGAAAAGAGTGTTAGCAAACTGCTTCCTGAGGAATAAGTTGCAACTCTGTGAGATGAATTCACAGATCAGAAAGAAATTTCTCAGAAAGCTTTTCTCTCGTATTCAACAGATGATATTTCCTTTATCAGCGTAGGTCTCAATGCTATCCAAAGTAGCCCTTCTTAGGTATTTCAAAGACAGTGTTAATGGCTGGCTCCATGAAATATAAGTGTAAGTCTGTGAGATGAATTCACACATCAATCAGAAGTTTCTAAGGAAGCTTCTTTCTTGATTTCCTATGAGGATGTTTCTATTTTCGCCATCAGCTTCATAGCTCTAAGGAATATCCCATTGCAGATTTCCAGGAAACTGTGTTAGCACACTGATGACCTAAGAGAAACGTGCAACTCTGTGAGTTGCATTCACACATCGCAATGCAGTTTCTCAGAAGGCTTCTTTCCAGTTTCTGTCTGAGGTTACTTCCTTTTTCACAATAGCCCTCAATGACTTCCCAAATATCACTTTGCAGAATCCACGACAACAGTGTTATCAAACTCTTCCAAGAGGGGAAGTGTGGACTCTGTGTGATCAAGTCACACATCAGAAAGCAATCTCTCAGAAAGGTATTCTCTAAATGTTATCTGAGGATACTTCCTTTTCACAAAGGGCCCTAATAGGCTCCGAAATATCACTTTGCAGATTCCACGAAAAGAGTGTTAGCAAACTGCTTCCTAAGGAATAATTTGTAACTCTGTGAGATAAATTCACAGATCACAAAGACATTTCTCAGAAAGCTTCTCTCTCCTTTTCAAATGACGATATTTCCTTTATCAGCGTAGGCCTCAATGCTATCCAAATTAGCCCTTCTTAGGTTCTTCAAAGACAGTGTTAATGGCCTGCACCATGAAATATAAGTGTAACTGTGTGAGATGAATTCACACATCAACAAGAAGTTTCTAAGGAAGGTTCTTTCTTGTTTTCATATGAGGATGTTTCTTTTGTAACCATAAGCTTCATTGTGCTAAGCAATGTCCCATTGCCGATTTCCAGAAAACTGTGTTAGCAAACGGATGACTGAAGAGAAACGTGTAACTCTGTGAGTTGCATTCAAACATCGCAATGCACTTTCCCAGAAGGCTTCTTTCCAGTTTCTGTCTGAGGATATTACCTTTTTTACCATACCCCTTAATGAGCTCCCAAATATCACATTGCAGAATCCACGACAACAGTCTTAGCAAACTGTTCCAAGAAGGGAAAAGTGGAACTCTGTGTGATGAAGTCACACATCAGAAAGCAATCTCTAGAAAGCTATTCTCTAGTTGTTATCTGAGGATTCTTCCTTTTCACAATGGGCCCTAATAGGCTCCCTAATATCACTTTGCAGACTCCACGAAAAGAGTGTTAGCAAACTGCCTCCTGAGGAATAAGTTGTAAATCTGTGATGTGAATTCACAGATCAAAAAGAAATTTCTCAGAAAGCTTCTCTCTCGTTTTCAACTGATGATATTTCCTTTATCAGCGTAGGCCTCAATGCTATCCAAGTAGCCCCCCTTAGGTACTTCAGAGACAGTGGTAAAGGCCTGCTCCATGAAATATAAGTGTAACTCTGTGAGATGAATTCACGCATCATCAAGAAGTTTCTACGGAAGCTTCTTTCTTGTTTTGAAATGAGGATGCTTCTTTTGTCACCATAAGCTTCATTGCGCTAAGCAATATGCCATTGCAGATTTCCAGAAAACTGTGTTAGCAAACTGATGACTGAAGCGAAACCTGTAACTCTGTGAGTTGCATTCACACATGGCAATGCAGTTTCTCAGAAGGCTTCTTTCCAGTTTCTGCCTGCAGTTATTTCCTTTTTCACCATAGCCCTCAATGAGCACCCAAATATCACATTGCAGAATCCACGACAACAGTGTTAGCAAACTGTTCCAAGAAGGTAAGGGTTGAAGTCTGTGTGATGAAGTCACACATCAGAAAGCAATCTCTCAGAAAGCTATTCTCTAGCTTTTATCTGAGGATAGTTCCTTTTTCTGTATGGGCCCTAATAGGCTCCCAAATATCACTTTGCAGATTCCACCGAATGAGTGTTAGCAAACTGCTTCCTGAGGAATAAGTTGTAACTTTGTGAAATGAATTCACAGATCAGAAAGAAATTTCTCACAAAGGTTTTCTCTCTTTTTCAACAGATGATATTTCCTTTATCAGCGTAGGCCTCAATGCTATCAAAAGTAGTCTTCATAGGTTCTTCAAAGACAGTGTTAATGGCCTCCTCCATGAAACATAAGTGTAACTCTCTGAGATGAATTCACACATCAACAAGAAGTTTATATGGAAGTTTCTTTCTTGTTTTCATATGAGGATGTTGCTCTTTTCGCCATAAGCTTCAGAACACTAAGCAATATCCCATTGCAGAATTCCAGAAAACTGTGTTAGCAAACTGATGACTGAACAGAAACGTGTAACTCTGTGAGTTGCATTGACCCATTCCAATGCAGTTTCTCAGAAGGCTTCTTTCCAGTTTCTTTCTGAGGTTATTTCCTTTTCCACCATAGCCCTCAATGAGCTCCCAAATATCACATTGCAGAATCCACGACAGCAGTGTTAGCAAACTGTTCCAAGAAGGGAAGGGTGGAACTCTGTGTGATGAAGCCACACATCAGAAAGCAATCTTTCACAAAGCTATTCTCTACTTGTTACCTGAGGATTCTTCCTTTTCACAATGGGCCCTAATAGGCTCCCAAATATCACTTTGCAGATTCCACGAAAAGAGTGTTAGCAAACTGCTTCCGGAGGAATAAGTTGTAAGTCTGTGAGATGAATTCACAGACCACAAATAAATTTCTCAGAAAGCTTCTCTCTCGTTTTCAACAGATGATATTTCCTTTATCAGCGTAGGCCTCAATGCTATCCAAAGTAGCTCTTCTTAGGTTCTTCAAAGACAGTGTTAATGGCCTGCTCCATGAAATATAAGTGTAAGTCTGTGAGTTGAATTCACACATCAACAAGAAGTTTCTAAGGAAGCTTCTTTCTTGTTTTCATATGAGGATGTTTCTCTTTTTGCCATAAGCTTCATAGCACTAAGCAATATCCCATTGCAGATTTCCAGAAAACTGTGTTAGCAAACTGATTAATGAAGAGAAATGTGTAACTCTGTGAGTTGCATTCACACATAGCAATGCTGTTTCCTAGAAGGCTTGTTTCCAGTTTCTGTGTGAGGTTATTTCCTTTTTCACCATAGCCCTCAACGAGCTCCCAAATATCACATTGCGGAATCCACGAAAATAGTGTTAGCAAACTGTTACAAGAAGGGAAGTGTGGAAATCTGTGTGATGATGTCACACATCAGAAAGCAATCTCTCAGAAAGCTATTCTCTAGTTGTTATCTGAGGATACTTCCTTTTCACAATGGGCCCTAATAGGCTCCCAAATATCACTTGGCAGATACCACGAAAAGAGTGTTAACAAACTGCATCCTGAGGAATAAGTTGTAACTCTGTGAGATGAATTCACTGATCACAAAGAAATTTCTCAGAAAGGTTTTCTCTCGTTTTCAACAGATGATATTTCCTTCATCAGCGTAGGCCTCAATGCTATCCAAAGTTTCCCTTCTTAGGTTCTTCAAAGACAGTGTTAATGGCCTGCTCCACGAAATATAAGTGTAACTCCCTGAGATGAATTCACATATCAACAAGAAGTTTATAAGGAAGCTTCTTTCTTTTTTTCATATGAGGATGTTTCTCTTTTTGCCATAAGCTTCATTGCGCTAAGCAATATCCCATTGCAGATTTCCAGAAAACTGTGTTAGCAAACTGATGACTGAAGAGAAACGTGTAACTCTGTGAGCTCCATTCACACATCGTAATGCAGTTTCCCTAAAGGCTTCTTTCTAGTATCAGTCTGAGGTTATTTCCTTTTTCATCATAGCCCTCAATGAGCTTTCAAATATCACATTGCAGAATCCACGACAGAAGTGTTAGCAAACTGTTCCAAGAAGGGAAGGGTGGACCTCTGTGTGATGAAGTCACACATCAGAAAGCAATCTCTCAGAAAGCTATTCTCTAGTTGTTATCTGAGGATAATTCCTTTTCACAATGGGCATTAATAGGCTCCCAAATATCACTTTGCAGATTCCACAATAAGAGTGTTAGCAAACTGCTTAATGAGGAATTAGTTGTCACTCTGTGAGATGAATTCACAGATCACAAAGGAATTTCTCAGAAAGCTTCTCTCTCGTTTTCAACTGATGATATTTCCTTTATCAGCGTAGGCCTCAATGCTATCAAAAGTAGCCCTTCTAAGGTTCTTCAAAGACAGTGTTAATGTCCTGCTCCATGAAATATATGTGTAACTCTGTGAGATGAATTCACACATCAACAGGAAGTTCATGAGGAAGCTTCTTTCTTGTTTTCATATGAGAATGTTTCTCTTTTCGCCATTAGCTTCATTGTGCTAAGCCATATCCCATTTCAGATTTCCAGAAAACTGTGTTAGCAAACTGAAGACTGAAGAGAAACGTGTAACTCTGTGACTTTAATTCACACGTCGCAATGCAGTTTCCCAGAAGGCTTCTTTCCAGTTTCTGTCTGAGGTTATTTTCTTTTTGAACATAGCACTTAATGAGCTCCCAAATATCATATTACAGGAACCAGGACAAAAGTGTTAGAAAATTGTTCCAAGAAGAGAAGGGTGGAACTCTGTGTGATGAAGTCACACATCAGAAGCAATCTCTCAGAAAGCCATTCTCTAGTTGTTATCTGATTATACTTCCTTTTCACAATGGGCCCTAATAGTCTCCTAAATATAACTTTGCAGATTCCACGAAAAGAGTGTTAGCAAACTGCTTCCTGAGGAATAAGTTGTCACTCTGTGAGATGAATTCACAGATCACAAAGGAATTTCTCAGAAAGCTTCTCTCTCGTTTTCAACTGTTGATATTTCCTTTATCAGCGTAGGCCTCAATGCTATCAAAGTAGCCTTTCTTAGGTTCTTCAAAGACAGTGTTAATGGCCTGCACCATGAAATATAAGTGTACCTCTGTGAGGTGAATTCACACATCAACAAGAAGTTTCTAAGGAAGCTTGTTTCTTCTTTTCATATGAGAATGTTTCTCTTTTTGCCGTAAGCTTCATAGCACTATGCAATATCCCATTGCAGATTTCCAGAAAACTGTGTTAGCAAACTGATGACTGAAGAGAAACGTGAAACTCTGTGAGTTGCATTCAGACATCGCAATGCAGATTCCCAGAAGGCTTCTTTCCAGTTTCTGTCTGAGGTTATTTCCTTTTTCAACATAGCCCTCGATGAGCTCCCAAATATCACATTGCAGAACCCACAACAACAGTGTTAGCAAACTGTTCCAAGAAAGGAAAGGTGGAACTCTGTGTGGTGAAGTCACACATCAGAAAGCAGTCTCTCAGAAAGCTGTTCTCTAGTTGTTATCTGAGGATACTTCCTTTTTCACAATGGGCCCTAATAGGCTTCCAAATATCACTTTGCAGAGTCCTCGAAAAGAGTGTTAGCAAACTGCTTCCTGAGGAATAAGTTGTAACTCTGTGAGATGAATTCACAGATCACAAAGGAATTTTTCAGAAAGCTTCTCTCTCATTTTTAACTGATGATATTTTCTTTATCACCGTAGGCCTCAATACTATCCAAATTAGTCCTTCTTAGGTTCTTCAAAGTCAGTGTTAATGGCCTTCTCCATGAAATATAAGTGTAACTCTGTCAGAAGAATTCACACATCAAGAAGTTTATAAGGAAGCTTCTTTCTTGTTTTCATATGAGGATGTTTGTTTTGTCTCCATAAGCTTCATTGCGCTAAGCAATACCCCATTACAGATTTCCAGAAAACTGTGTTAGCAAACTGATGACTGAAGACAAACTTGTAACTCTGTGAGTTGCATTCACACATTGCAATGCAGTTTCTCAGAAGGCTTCTTTCCAGTTTCTGCCTGAGGTTATTTCTTTTTTCACCATAGCCCTCAATGAGCTCGCAAATATCACATTGCAGAATCCATGACAACAGTGCTAGCAAACTGTTACAGGAAGGGAAGTGTGGAACTCTGTGTGATGAAGTCACACATCAGAAAGCAATCTCTCAGAAAGCTATTCTCTAGTTGTTATCTGAGGATACTTCCTTTTTCACAATGGGCCCTAACAGGCTCCCAACTATCACTTTCCGGATTCCACAAAAAGAGTTTTATCAAACTGCTTCCTGAGAAATAATTTGAAACTCTGTGAGATGAATTCACAGATCACAAAGAAATATCTCAGAAAGCTTCTCTCTGGTTTTCAACTGATGATATTTCCTTTATCAGCGCAGGCCTCAATGCGATCCAATGTAGCCCTTCTTAGGTTCTTCAAAGACAGTGTTAACGGACTGCTCCATGAAATATAAGTGTAACTGTGCAAGATGAATTCACACATCAACAAGAAGTTTCTAAGGAAGCTTCTTTCTTGTTTTCATATGAGGAGGTTTCTTTTGTCACCATAAGCTTCATTGCGCTAAGCAATATCCCATTGCAGATTTCCAGAAAACTGTGTTAGCACACTGATGACTGCAGAGAAACGTGTAACTCTGTGATTTGCATTCACACATCACAATGAAGTTTCTCAGAAGCCTTCTTTCCAGTTTCTGTGTGAGGTTAATTCCTTTTTCACCATAGCCCTCAATGAGCTCCCAAATATCACATTGCAAAATCCACGACAACAGCGTTAGCAAACTGTTGTATGAAGGAACGGTGGAACTCTCTGTGATGAAGTCATTCATCAGAAAGCAATCTCTCAGAAAGCTATTCTCTAGTTGTTATCTGAGGATGCTTCCTTTTTCATAATGGGACCTAATAGGCACCCACATATCACTTTCCAGATTCCACAAAAAGAGTATTAGCAAACTGATTCCTGAGGAATAAGTTTTAAATCTGTGAGATGAATTCACAGATTACAAAGAAATATCTCAGAAAGCTTTTGTCTCATTTTCAATAGATGATATTTCCTTTATGAGCGTAGAACTCAATGCTATCCAAAGTCGCCCTTCTTGGGTTCTTCAAAGACAGTGTTAATGGCCTGCTCAATGAAATATAAGTGTAACTCTGGGAGATGAATTCACACATCAACAAGAAGTTTCTAAGGAAGCTTCTTTCTTGTTTTCATATGAGGATGTTTCTTTTGTCACCATAAACTTCATTGTGCTAAGCAATATCCCTTTGCAAATTTGCAGTAAACTGTGTTAGCAAACTGATGACTGAAGAGAAACGTGTAGATCTGTGAGTTGCATTCACATATTGCAATGCAGTTTCCCAGAAGGCTTCTTTCCGTTTCTGTTTGGGGTTATTTCCTTTTTCAACATAGCCTACATTGAGCTCGCAAGTATCACATTGCAGAATCCACTACAAGAGTGTTAGCCATCTGTTCCAAGAAGTGAAGGGTGGAACTCTGTGTGATGAAGTGAAGTCACACATCAGAAAGCAATCTCTCAGTAAGCTATTCTCGAGTTGTTATCTGAGGAAACTTCCTTTTTCACAATGGGCCCTAATAGGCTCCCATATATCACTTTGCAGATTCCACGAAAAGACTGTTTGCAAACTGCTTCCTGAGGAAGAAGTTGTAACTCTGTGAGCTGAATTCACAGATCTCAAAGAAATTTCTCCGAGAGCTTCGCTCTCGTTTTCAACTGAAGACATTTCATTTACAGTGTAGGCATCAATGCTATCAAAAGTAGCACTTCTTAGGTTCTTCAAAAACAGTGTTAATGGCCTGCTCCATGAAATATAAGTGTAACTCTGTGAGATAAATTCACACATCAACAAGAAGTTTCTACGGAAGCTTCTTTCATGTTTCATATGAGGATGTTTCTTTTCTCACCATAATCTTCATTGCGCTAAGCAATATCCCTGTGCAGATTTCCAGAAAACTGTGTTAGCAAACTGATGACTGAAGAGAAACGTGTAGATCTGTGAGTTGCATTCACACATTGCAATGCAGTTTCCCAAAAGGCTTCTTTCCAGTTTCTGTCTGAGGTTATTTTCTTTTTCACCATAGTGCTCAATGAGCTCCCAAATATCACATTGCAGAATAATCGACAACAGTGTTAGCAAACTGTTCCAACAAGGGAAGGGTGGAACTCTGTGTGATGAAATCACATATCAGAAAGCAATCTATCAGAAAGCTATTCTCTAGGTGTTATCTGAGGATACTTCCTTTTTCACAATGGGCCCTAATAGGCTCCCAAATATCACTTTGCAGATTCCACGAAAAGAGTGTTAGCGATCTGCTTCCTGAGGAATAAGTTGTAAATCTGTGAGATGAATTCACAGATGACAAAGAAATTTCTCAGAAAGCTTTTCTCTTGTTTTCAGCAGATGATATTTCCTTTATCAGCGTAGGCCTCAATGCTATCCAAAGTAGCCCTTCTTAGGTATTTCAAAGACAGTGTTAATGGCCTGCTCCATGAAATATAAGTGTAACTCTGTGAGATGAATTCACACATCAACAAGAAATTTCTAAGGAAGTTTGTTTCTTGTTTTCATATGAGGATGTTTCTCTTTTCCCCGTCAGCTTCATAGCGCTAAGGAATATCCCATTGCAGATTTCCAGAAAACTGTGTTAGCAAACTGATGACTGAAGAGAAACCTGTACTCTGTGAGTTGCATTCACACATGGCAATGCAGTTTCTCAGAAAGCTTCTTTCCAGTTTCCTTCTGATGTTACTTCCTTTTTCACAGTAGCCCTCAATGAGCTCCCCAATATCACATTGCAGAATCCACAACAACAGTGTTATCAAACTGTTCCAAGAAGGGAAGGGTGGAATTCTGTGTGATGATGTCCCACATCAGAATGCAATCTCTCAGAAAGTTGTTCTCTAGTTGTTATCTGAGGATACTTCCTTTTCACAATGGGCATTAATAGGCTCCCAAATCTCACTTTGCAGATTCCACGAAAAGAGTGTTAGCAAACTGCTTCCTGAGGAATAAGTTGTAACTCTGTGAGATGAATTCACAGATCACAAAGAAATTTCACGGAAAGCTTCCCTCTCGATTTCAACTGATGATGTTTCCTTTATCAGCGTAGGCCTCAATGCTATCAAATGTAGCCCTTCTTAGGTTCTTCAACGACAGTGTTAATGGCCTCCTCCATGAAATATTAGTGTAACTCTGTGAAGTGAATTCACACATCAACAAGAAGTTTCTAAGGAAGCTTCTTTCTTGTTTTCATATGAAGATGTTTCTTTTGTCACCGTAAGCTTCAATGCGCTAAGCAATATCCCATTGCAGATTTCCAGAAAACTGTGTTAGTAAAAAGAGAAACGTGTAACTCTGTGAGTTGCATTCAGACATCGCAATGCAGTTTCCCAGAAGGCTTCCTTCCAGTTTCTGTCTGAGGTTATTTCCTTTTTCACCATAGCCCTCCATTAGCTCCCAAATATCACATTGCAGAATCCACGACAACAGTGTGAGCAAACTGTTCCAAGTAGGGAATGGTGGAACTCTGTGTGATGAAGTCACACATCAGAAAGCAATCTCCCAGAAAACTATTCTCTAGTTGTTATCTGAGGATACTTTCTTTTCACAATGGGCCCTAATATGCTCCCATATATCTCTTTGCAGATTCCACGAAAAGAGTGTTAGCAAACTGTTTCCAGAGCAATAAGTTGTAACACTGTGAGATGAATTCACAGATCATAAAGAAATTTCTCAGAAAGCTTCTCTCTCGTTTTCAACTGATTATATTTCCTTTATCAGTGTAGGCCTCAATGCTATCCAAATTAGCCCTTCTTAGGTTCTTCAAAGGCAGTGTTAATGGCCTGCTCCATGATATATAAGTGTAACTCTGTGAGATGAATTCACACATCAACAAGAAGTTTCTAAGGAAGCTTCTTTCTTGTTTTCATATGAGGATGTTTCTTTTGTCACCATAAGCTGCATTGCGCTAAGCAATGTCCCATTGCCGATTTCCAGAAAACTGTGTTAGCAAACTGATGACTGAAGAGAAACGTGTAACTCTGTGAGTTGCATTCACACATGGCAATGCAGTTTCTCAGAAGGCTTCTTTCCAGTTTCTGTCTGAGGTTATTTCCTTTTTCACCATAGCCCTCAATGAGCTCCCAAATATCACATTGCAGTATCCACGACAACAGTGTTAGCAAACTGTTCCAAGAAGGGAAGGGTGGAACTCTGTGTGATGAAGTCACACATCAGAAAGCAGTCTCTCAGAAAGCTATTCTCTAGTTGTTATCTGAGGATCCTTCCTTTTCACAATGGGCCCTAATAGGCTCCCAAATATCACTTTGCAGATTCAACGAAAAGAGTGTTAGCAAACTGCTTCTTGAGGAATTAGTTGTAACTCTGTGAGATGAATTCACAGATCACAAAGAAATTTCTCAGAAAGCTTCTCTCTCCTTGTGAACTGATGATATTTCCTTTAAACTGTATGCCTCAATGCTATCCAAAGTAGCCCTTCCGAGGTTCTTCAAAGACAGTGTTAATGGCCTGCTCCATGAAATATAAGTGTCACTCTGTGAGATGAATTCACACATCCACAAGAAGTTTGTAAGGAAGCTTCTTTCTTGTTTTCTTTTTTTTTTTTTAATTTAAATTTTAGGGTACATGTGCATTACGTGCATGTTTGTTACATATGTATACCTGTGCCATGTTGATGTGCTGCACCCATCAACTCCTCAGCACCCATCAATTAATCATTTATATCAGGTATAACTACCCAGTGCAATCCCTCTCCCCTCCCCCCTCACCATGATAGGCCCCAGTGTGTGATGTTCCCCTTCCCGAGTCCAAGTGAACTCATTGTTCAGTTCCCATCTATGAGTGAGAACTTGCGGTGTTTGGTTTTCTCTTCTTGTGATAGTTTGCTAAGAAAGATGGTTTCCAGCTGCATCCATGTCCCTTCAAAGGATGGAAACTCATCCTTTTTTATGGCTGCATAGTATTCCATGGTGTATATGTGCCACATTTTCTTAATCCAGTCTGTCCCTGATGGACATTTGGGTTGATTCCAAGTGTTTACTATTGTGAATAGTGCCACAATAAACATACGTGTGCATGTGTCTTTGTAGTAGAATAATTTATAATCCTTTGGGTATATACCCAGTTGTGGGATGGCTGGGTCATAGGGTACATCTAGTTCTAGATCCTTGAGGAATTGCCATACTGTTTTCCATAATATTTGAACTAGTTTACAATCCCACCAACAGTGTAAAAATGTTCCTATTTCTCCACATCCTCTCCAACACGTGTTGTTTCCTGATTTTTTAATGATTGCCATTCTAACTTGTGAGAGATGATATCTCATTGTGGTTTTGATTTGCATTTTTCTGATGGCGAGTGATGATGAGCATTTTTTCATGTGTCTGTTGGCTGTATGAATGTCTTTTCTTGAGAAATGTCTGTTCATATCCTTTATCCACTTTTTGATGGGGTTGTTTGTTTTTTTCTTATATATTCGTTTGAGTTTTTTGTAGATTCTGGAAATTAGCCCTTTGTCAGATGAGTAGATTGCAAAAATTTTCTCCCATTCTGTAGGTTGCCTGTTCAGTCTGATGGTAGTTTCTTTTGCTGTGCAGAAGCTATTTAGTTGAATTAGATCCCATTTGTCAATTTTGACTTTTGCTGCCATTGCTTTTGGTGTTTTAGACATGAAGTCCTTGCCCATGCCTATGTCCTGAATGGTACTACCTAGATTTTCTTCTAGGGTTTTTATGGTAATAGATTTAACATTTAGGTCTCTAATCCATCTTGAATTAATCTTCGTATAAGGAGTAAGGAAAGGATCCAGTTTCAGCTTTCTACTTATGGCTAACCAATTTTCGCAGAACCATTTATTAAATATGGAATCATTTCCCCATTTCTTGTTTCTCTCAGGTTTGTCAAAGATCAGATGGTTGTAGATGTGTGGTATTATTTCTGAGGACTCTGTTCTGTTCCATTGGTCTATATCGCTGTTTTGGTACCAGTACCATGCTGTTTTGCTTACTGTACCTTGTAGTATAATTTGAAGTCAGTTAGCATGACGCCTCCAGCTTTGTCCTTTTGACTTAGAATTGTCTTGGCAATGCGGGCTCTTTTTTAGTTCCATATGAACTTTAAAGCAGTTTTTTCCAATTCTGTGAAGAAATTCATTGATAGCTTGATGGGGATTGCATTGAATCTATAAATAACTTTGGGCAGTATGCCCATTTTCATGATATTGATTCTTCCTATCCATGAGCATGGTATGCTCTTCCATTTGTTTGTGTCCTCTTTTATTTCACTGAGCAGTTGTTTGTAGTTCTCCTTGAAGAGGTCCTTTATATCCCTTGTCAGTTGGATTCCTAGCTATTTTATTCTCTCTGAAGCAATTGTGAATGGAAGTTCATTCCTGATTTGGCTCTCTGTTTGTCTGTTAGTGATGTATAATAATGCTTGTGATTTTTGCACATTAATTTTGTATCCTGAGAATTTGCTGAAGTTGCTTATCAGCTTAAGAAGGTTTTGGGCTGAAACGATGGGGTTTTCTAAGTATACAATCATGTCATCTGCAAAGAGGGACAATTTGACTTCTTCTTTCTTAACTGAATACCCTTGATTTCTTTCTCTTGCCTGATTGCCTAGCCAGAACTTCCAACACTATGTTGAATAGGAGTGGTGACAGTGGGCATCCCTGTCCTGTGCCAGTTTTCAAAGGGAATTTTTCCAGTTTTTGCCCATTCAGCATGATATTAGCTGTGGGTTTTTCATAAATAGCTCTTATTATTTTGAGGTATGTTCCATCAATACCGGATTTGTTGAGCATTTTTAGCATGAAGGGCTGTTGAATTTTGTCAAAAGCCTTTTCTGCATCTATTGAGATAATCATGTGGTTCTTGTCTTTGGTTCTGTTTATATGCTGGATTACATTTATTGATTTGCGAATGTTGAACCAGCCTTGCATCCCAGGGATGAATCCAACTTGATCATGGTGGATAAACTTTTTGATGTGCTGCTGAATCCGCTTTGCCAGTATTTTATTGAGGATTTTTGCATCGATGTTCATCAGGGAGATTGGTCTAAAATTCTCTTTTTTTGTTGTGTCTCTGCCAGGCTTTGGTGTCAGGATGATGTTGGCCTCATAAAATGAGTTAGGGAGGATTCCCTCTTTTTCTATTGATTGGAATAGTTTCAGAACTCCTTGTACCTCTGGTAGAATTCAGCTGTGAATCCATCTGGTCCTGGGCTTTTTTTGGTGGGTAGGCTATTAATTGTTGCCTCAATTTCAGAGCCTGCTATTGGTCTATTCAGGGATTCAACTACCTCCTGGTTTAGTCTTCGGAGAGTGTAAGTGTCCAGGAAATTATCCATTTCTTCTAGATTTTCTAGTTGATTTGCGTAGAGGTGTTCATAGTATTCTCTGATGGTAGTTTGTATTTCTGTGGGGTCGGTGGTGATATCCCCTTTATCATTTTTATTGCGTCTATTTGATTCCTCTCTCTTTTCTTCTTTATTAGTCTTGCTAGCGGTCTGTCAATTTTGTTGATCTTTTCAAAAAACCAACTCCTGGATTCATTGATTTTTTGGAGGGATTTTTGTGTCTCTATCTCCTTCACTTCTGCTCTGATCTTAGTTATTTCTTGCCTTCTGCTAGTTTTGAGTGTGTTTGCTCTTGCCTCTCTAGTTCTTTTAATTGTAATGTTAGAGTGTCAATTTTAGATCGTTCCTGCTTTCTCTTGTGGGCATTTAGTGATATAAACTTCCCTCTACACACTGCTTTAAATGTGTCCCAGAGATTCTGGTATGTTGCATCTTTGTTCCCCTTGGTTTCAAAGAACATCTTTATTTCTGCTTTCATTTCGTTATGTACCCAGTAGTCATTCAGGAGCAGGTTG
The DNA here is from genome assembly GCF_002776525.5 of Piliocolobus tephrosceles. Lineage (NCBI taxonomy): Eukaryota > Metazoa > Chordata > Mammalia > Primates > Cercopithecidae > Piliocolobus > Piliocolobus tephrosceles. The sequence goes on from NW_022297982.1 coordinate 40,020, forward strand.
TTCAGTTTCCATGTAGGTGAGCGGTTTTGATTGAGTTTCTTAGTCCTGTGTTCTAGTTTGATTGCACTGTGGTCTGAGAGACAGTTTGTTATAATTTCTGTTCTTGTACATTTGCTGAGGAGTGATTTACTTCCAATTATGTGGTCAATTTTGTAATAAGTGCGATGTGGTGCTGAGAAGAATGTATATTCTGTTGACTTGGGGTGGAGAGTTCTAGAGATGTCTATTAGGTCCGCTTGGTGCAGAGATGAGTTCAATTCCTGGATATCCTTGTTAACTTTCTGTCTCGTTGATCTGTCTAATGTTGACAGTGGAGTGTTGAAGTCTCCCATTATTATTTTATGGGATTCTAAGTCTCTTTGTAAGTCTCTAAGGACTTGCTTTATGAATCTGGTTGCTCCTGTATTGGGTGCATATGTATTTAGGATAGTTAGCTCTTCCTGTTGAATTGATCCCTTTACCATTATGTAATGGCCTTCTTTGTCCCTTTTGATCTTTGATGGTTTAAAGTCTGTTTTATCAGAGACTAGGGTTGCAACCCCTGCTTTTTTTTGTTCTCCATTTGCTTGGTAGATCTTCCTCCATCCCTTTATTTTGAGCATATGTATGTCTCTGCATGTGAGATGGGTCTCCTGAAGACAGCAGACTGATGGGTCTTGACTCTTTATCCAGTTTGCCAGTCTGTGTCTTTTAATTGGAGCATTTAGTCCATTTAATGTTACTATTGTTATGTGGGAACTTGATCCTGCCATTATGATATTAACTGGTTATTTTGCTCATTGGTTGATTCAGTTGCTTCCTAGCCTCGATGGTCTTTACATTTTGGCATATTTTTGCAATGGCTAGTTCCGGTTGTTCCTTTTCATGTTTAGGGCTTCCTTCAGGGTCTCTTGTAAGGCAGGCCTGGTGGTGACAAAATCTCTAAGCATTTGCTTATCTGTAAAGAATTTAATTTCTCCTTCACTGATGAAACTTAGTTTGGCTGGATATGAAATTCTGGGTTTAAAATTCTTTTCTTTAAGAATGTTGAATATTGGCCCCCACTCTCTTCTGGCTTGTAGAGTTTCTGCCAAGAGATCTGCTGTCAGTCTGATGGGCTTCCCTTTGTGGGTAACACGACCTTTCTCTGGCTGCCCGTAACATTTTTTCCTTCATTTCAACTTTGGTGAATCTGGCAATTAATGGTCTTGGAGTTGCTCTTCTGGAGGAGTATCTTTGTGGCGTTCTCTGTATTTCCTGAATTTGAATGTTGGCCTGCCGTGCTAGGTTGGGGAAGTTCTCCTGGATGATATCCTGTAGAGTGTTTTCCAATTTGGTTCCATTTTCCCCCTCACTTTCAGGCACCCCAATCAGACGTAGATTTGGTCTTTTGACATAATCCCATACTTCTTGCAGGCTTTGTTCATTTCTTTTTCTTCTGTTTTCTTTTGGTTTCTCTTCTCGCTTCATTTCATTCATTTGATCCTCAATCGCTGATACTCTTTCTTCCAGTTGATTGAGTCGTTTACTGAAGCTTGTGCATTTGTAACGTATTTCTCGTGTCATGGTTTTCATCTCTGTCATTTCGTTTATGACCTTCTCTGCATTAATTATTCTAGATGTCAATTCTTCCACTTTTCTTCAAGATTTTTAGTTTCTTTGAGCTGGGTAGGTAACTCCTCCTTTAGCTCTGAGAGGTTTGATGGACTGAAGCCTTCTTCTCTCATCTCGTCAAAGTCATTCTCTGACCAGCTTTGATCTGTTGCTAGCGATGGGCTGTGCTCCTTTGCAGGGGAAGATGCGCTCTCATTTTTTGAATTTCCAACTTTTCTGCCCTGCTTTTCCCCCATCTTTGTTATTTTATCTGTTTCTGGTCTTTGATGATGGTGAAGTATTTATGGGGTTTTGGTATAGGTGTCCTTCCTGTTTGATAATTTTCCTTCTGACAGTCAGGATCCTCAGCTATAGGTCTGTTGGAGATTGCTTGAGGTCCACTCCAGAGCCTGTTTGTCCGGGTATCAGCAGCAGAGGTTGCAGAAGTTAGAATATTGCTGAACAGCGAGTGCACCTGTCTGATTCTTGCTTTGGAAGCTTCCTCTAAGGGGTGTACTCCACCCTGTGAGGTGTCGGGTGTCAGACTGCCCCTAGTGGGGTATGTCTCCCAGTTAGTCTACTCAGGGGTCAGGGACCCACTTGAGCAGGCAGCTTGCCCCTTCTCCGATCTCAACCTCCGTGTTGGGAGATCCACTGCTCTCTTCAAAGCTGTCAGACAGAGTCATTCTCGTCTGCACAGGCCTCTGCTGCTTCCCCTGTTATTTTTTTTTTAGCTGTACCCTGTCCCCAGAGGCGGAGTCTACAGAGACAGGCAGGTTTCCTTGAGCTGCTGTGAGCTCCACCCAGTTCGAGTTTTCCAGCGGCTTTGTTTAAAGAAATAAGCCTCAGCGATGTCGGGCGCCTCTCACCCAGCCTCGCTGCTGCCTTGCGGTTAGATTGCCGCAGACCGCTGTGTTAGCAAGGAGGGAGGCTCTGTGGGCGTGGGACCCTCCTGGCCAGGTATGGGATATATTCTCCTGGTGTGCCGGTGTGCTTACAGCGCAATATTGGGGTGGGAGTTACGCAATTTTCCAGGTGTTGTGTGTCTCAGTTCCCCTGGCTAGGAAATGGGACTCCATTCCCCCTTGTGCTTCCCAGGTGAGGCGATGCCTCACCCTGCTTCAGCTCTCACTGGTCAGGCTGCAGCAACTAAGCAGCAACGATTGTCCGGCACTCCTGAGTGAGATGACTCCAGTACCTCAGTTGAAAATGCAGAAATCACCAGGCTTCTGTGTCACTCGCACTGGAAGACAGAGACTGAAGCTGTTCCTATTTGGCCATTGTGCTCCACACCTCCCTTTCTTGTTTTCATATGAGTATGCTTCTTTGGTCACCATAAGCTTCATTGCGCTAAGCAATATCCCATTGCAGATTTCCAGAAAACTGTGTTAGCAAACTGATGACTGAAGAGAAACGTGTAACTCTGTGAGTTGCATTCACACATCGCAATGTAGTTTCTCAGAAGGCTTCTTTCCAGTTTCTGTCTGAGGTTACTTCCTTTTTCACCATAGCCCTCAATGAGCTCCCAAATATCACATTGCAGAATCCACGACAACAGTGTTAGGAAACTGTTCCAAGAAAGGAAGGGTGGAACTCTGTGTGATGACGTCACACATCAGAAAGCAATCTCTCAGAAAGCTCTTCTCTAGTTGTTATCTGAGGATAGTTCCTTTTCACAATGGGCCCTAATAGGCTCCCAAATATCACTTTCCAGATTCCACGAAAAGAGTGTTAACAAACTGCTTCCTGAGGAATAATTTGTAACTCTGTGAGATGAATTCACAGATCACAAGGAAATTTCTCAGAAAGCTTCTCTCTCGTTTTCAACTGATGATATTTCCTTTAACAGCGTAGGCCTCAATGCTATCCAAAGTAGCCCTTCTTAGGTTCTTCAAAGACAGTGTTAATGGCCTGCTCCTTGAAATATAAGTGTAACTCTGTGAGATGAATTCACACGTCAACAAGAAGTTTCTAAGGAAGCTTCTTTCTTGTTTTCATATGAGGATGTTCCTCTTTTCGCCATAAGCTTCATAGTGCTAAGCAATATCCCATTGCAGATTTCCAGAAAACTGTGTTATCAAAGTCATGACTGAAGAGAAACGTGTAACTCTGTGAGTTGCATTCACCCATTGCATTGCAGTTTCTCAGAAGTCTTCTTTCCAGTTTCTGTCTGAGGTTATTTCCTTTTTCACCATAGCCCTCAATGAGCTCCCAAATATCACATTGTAGAATCCACGACAACAGTGTTAGCAAACTGTTCCAAGTGTTGCTAACAGTGTTAGCAAACTGTTCCAAGAAGGGAAGGAATAAGTTGTAATTCTGTGAGATGAATTCACAGATCACAAATAAATTTCTCAGAAAGCTTCTCTCTCGTTTTCAATAGATGATATTTCCTTCATCAGTGTAGGCCTCAATGGTATCCAAAGTAGCCCTTCCTAGGTCCTTCAAAGACAGTGTTAATGGTCTGCTCCATGAAATATAAGTGTAACTCTGTGAAATGAATTCACACATCAACAAGAAGTTTCTAAGGAATCTTCTCTCTTTTTTTCATGGAGTATGTTTCGTTTGTCACCATAAGCTTCTTTGCGCTAAGAAATATCCCACTGCAGATTTCCAGAAAACTGTGTTAGCAAACTGATGACTGAAGAGAAACGTGTATCTCTGCGAGTTGCATTCACACATCGTAATGCACTTTCTCAGAAGGCTTCTTTCCAGTTTCTGTCTGAGGTTTTTTCCTTTTTCACCACAGCCCTCAATGAGCTCCCAATTATCACATTCCAGAATCCACGACAACAGTGTTAGCAAACAGTTCCAAGAAGGGAAGCGTGGAACTCTGGGTTATGAAGTCACATGTTAGAAAGCAATCTCTCAGAAAGCTATTCTCTAGTTGTTATCTCAGGATACATCCTTTTTCACAATGGGACCTAACAGGCCCAAAATTGTCACTTTGCAGATTCCATAAACGAGTGTTAGGAAACAGCTTGCTGAGGAATATGTTGTAACTCTGTGAGATGAATTCACAGATGACAAAGAAATTTCTCAGAAACCTTCTCTCTCGTTTTCAACTGCTGATTTTTTCTTTATCAGCGTAGGCCTCTATGCGATACAAAGAAGCCCTTCCTAGGTTCTTCAAAGACAGTGTTAATGGCCTGCTCCATGAAATATAAGTGTAACTCTGTGAGGTGAATTCACACATCAACAAGAAGTTTCCAATCAAGCTTCTTTCTAGTTTTTATCTGATGATGTTTCTTTGGTCAAAGTAAGCATCGTTGCGCTAAGAAGTATCCCATTGCAGATTTTCAGAAAACTGTGTTAGCAAACTGATGACTGAAGGGAAACGTGTATCTCTGTGAGTTGCATTCATACATTGCAATGCAGTTTCTCAGAAGGATTCTTTCCAGTTTCTGTCTGAGGTTATTTCCTTTTTCACCATAGCCCTCAGTGAGCTCCCAAATATCACATTGCAGAATCCACGACAACAGTGTTAGCAAGCTGTTCCAAGAAGGGAAGGGCGGAACTCTGTGTGATGAAGTCACTCTTCAGAAAGCAATCTCTCAGAAAGCTATTCTCTAGTTGTTATATGAGGATACTTCGTTTTTCACAAGGGGCCCTAATTGGCTCCCAAATATCACTTTGCAGATTCCACAAAAAGAGTGTTAACCAAATGTTTCCTGTGGAATATGTTGTAACTCTGTGAGGTGAATTCACTGATCACAAAGAAATTCCTCAGAAAGCTTCTCTCTCCTTTTTCATCTGCTGATATTTCCTTTATCAGCATAGGCCTCAATGCGATCCAAAGTAGCCCTTCTTAGGATCTTCAAAGACAGTGTTAATGGCCTGCTGCATGAAATATAAGTGTAACTCTGGGAGATGAACTCACACATCAACAAGAAGTTTCTAATTAAATTTCTTTCTTGTTTTCATCTGAGTATATTTCTTTTGTCACCGTAAGCTTCATTGCACTAAGAAATATGCCATTGCAGATTTCCAGACAATTGTGTTAGCAAACTGATTAATGAAGTGAAACGTGTAACTCCATGAGTAGCATTCACACATCGCAATGCAGTTTCTCACAAGGCTTCTTTCCATTTCTTTCTGACTTTATTTTTTTTTCACCATAGCCCTCAATGAGCTCCCAAATATCGCATTGCTGAATCCACGCCAATAGTGTTAGCAAACTGTTTTAAGAAGGTAAGGGCGGAACTCTGTGTGATGATGTGACACATCAGAAAGCAATCTCTCAGAAAGCTATTCTCTAGTTGTTATCTGAGGATACTTCCTTTTTCACAATGGGCCCTAATAGGCTCCCAAATATCACTTTGCAGATTCCACGAAAAGAGTGTTAGCCAACTGCTTCCGGAGGAATAAGTTGTACCTCTGTGAGATGAATTCACAGATCACAAAGTAATTTCTCAGAAAGCTTCTCTCTCGTTTTGAACTGATGATATTTTCATTATCAGCATAGGCCTCAATGCTATCTAAAGTAGCCCTTTTTAGGTTCTTCAAAGACAGTGTTAATATCCTGCTCCAGGAAATAAAAGTGTAACTCTGTGAGATGAATTCACACATCAACAAGAAGTTTTTAAGGAAGCTTCTTTCTTGTTTTCATCTGAGGATGTTTCTTTGGTCACCGGAAGCTTCATTGCGGTAAGCAATATCCCATTGCAGATTTCCAGAAAACTGTGTTAGCAAACTGATGACTGAAGAGAAACGTGTAACTCTGTGAGTTGCATTCACACATCGCAATGCAATTTCTCAGAAGGCTTCTTTCCAGTTTCTGTCTGAGGTTATTTCCTTTTTCACCTTAGCCATCAAGTAGCTCCCTAATATCGCATTGCAGAATCCACGACAACAGTCTTAGCAAACTGTTCCAGGAAGGGAAGGGTGGAACTCTGTGTGATGAAGTCACACATCAGAAAGCAATCTCTCAGAAAGCTATTTTCTAGTTGTTACCTGAGGATACATCCTTTTTCACAATGGGCCCTAATTGGCTCCCAAATATCACTTTGCAGATTCCACGAAAAGAGTGTTAGCAAACTGCTTCCTGACGAAAGAGTTGTAACTCTGTGAGATAAATTCACAGATCACAAAAAATTTCTAGGAAACTTCTCTCTCATTTTCAACTGATGATATTTCCTTTATCTGAGTAGGCATCAATGCGATCCAAAGTAATCCTTCTTAGGTTCTTCAAAGACAGTCTTAATGGCCTGCAGCATGAAATGTATGTGTAACTTTGTGAGATGAATTCACACATCAACAAGAAGTTTCTAAGGAAGCTTCTTTCTTGTTTTCATCTGAGGATATTTCTTTTGTCACCATAAGCTTCATTATGCTAAGAAATATCCCATTGCAGATTTCCAGAAAGCTGTGTTAGCAAACTGATGACTGAAGAGAACCTTGTAACTCTGTGAGTTGCATTCGCACATCGCAGTGTAGTTTCTCAGAAGGCTTCTTTCCAGTTTCAATCTGAGGTTATTTCCTTTTTCACCATATCCCTCAAAGTGCTCCCAAATATGACATTGCAGAATCCACGACAACAGTGTTAGCAAGCTGTTCTAAGAAGGGAAGGGTGGAATTCTGTGTGACGAAGTCACACATCAGAAAGCAATCTCTTAGAAAGATATTCTCTAGTTGTTATCTGAGGATACTTCCTTTTTCACAATGGACCCTAAATGGCTCCAAAATATCACTTTGCAGATTCTACGAAAAGAGTGTTAGCAAACTGTTTCCTGAGGAACAAGTTGTAACTCTGTGAGATGAATTCACTGATCACAAACAAATTTCTCAGAAATCTTTTCTCTCGTTTATAACTGGTGATAATTCCTTTATCACCCTAGGTCTCAATGCGATCCAAAGTAAAACTTCTTAGGTTCTTCAAAGACAGTGTTAATTGCTTGCTCCATGAAATATAAGTGTAACTCTGTGTAATGAATTCACACTTCAACAAGGAGTTTCTAACGATGCTTCTGTCTAGTTTTCATCTGAGGATTTTTCTTTTGTCACCGTAAGCTGCATTGTGCTAAGAAATATCCCATTGCCGATTTCAAGAAACCTGTGTTATCAAACTGATGACTGAAGAGAAACGTGTAACTCTGTGAGTTGCATTCACATATCGCAATGCAGTTTCTCAGAAGGATTCTTTCCAGTTTCTTTCTGAGGTTATTTCCTTTTTCACCATAGCCCTCAATGAGCTCCTATATATCACATTGCGGTATCCACGACAACAGTGTTAGCAAACTGTTCCAAGAAGTTAAGGTTGGAACTCTGTGTGATGAAGTCACAGATCAGAAAGCAATCTCCCTGAAAGCTATTCTCTATTTGTTATCTGAGAATACCTCCTTTTTCACAGTGGGCCCCAATTGGTTCCCAAATATCACTTTGCAGATTCCACGAGAAGAGTGTTAGCAAACTGCTTCTGAGCAATAAGTTGTAACTCTGTGTGTTGAATTCACAGATCACAAAGGAATTTCTTAGAAACTTTCTCTCTCGTTTTTAATAGATGATATTTCCTTTATCAGCGTAGGCCTCAATGCGATCCAAATTAGCCCTTCTTAGGCTCTTCAAAGACAGTGTTAATGGCCTGCTCCGTGAAATATATGTGTAACTCTGTGAGATGAATTCACACATCACCAAGAAGTTTCAAAGGAAGCTTCTTTCTAGTTTTCATCCTAGGATATATCGTTTGTCACCACAAGCTTCATTGCACTAAGATGTATCACATTGTAGATTTCCAGAAAACTGTGTTAGCAAACTGATGACTGAAGAGAAACGTGTAACTCAGTGAGCTGCATTCACATATCATAATGCAGTTTCTCAGAAGTCTTCTTTCCAGTTTCTGTCTGAGGTTATTTCCTTTTTCACCATAGCCCTCAATGAGCTCCCAAATATCACATTGCAGAATCCACGACAACAGAGTCAGCAAAGTGTTCCAAGAAGGGAAGTGTGGAACTCTGTGTGATAAAGTCACACTTCAGAAAGCAATCTGTCAGAAAGCTATTCTCTAGTTGTTAGCTGAGTATAGTTTCTTTTTCACAATGTGCCCCAATAGTCTCCCAAATATCACTTTGCAGTTTCCACGGAAAAAGTGTTAGCAAACTGATTTCTGATTACTATGTTGTAACTCTGTGAGATGAATTCATAGATTACAAGGAATTTTCTCAGAAAGCTCCTCTCCAGTTTTTGACTGATGATATTTCCTTTAACAGCGTAGGCCTCAATGCGATCCGAAGGAGCCCTTCTTGGGTTCTTCAAAGACAGTGTTAATGGCCTGCAGCATGAAATGTATGTGCAACACTGTGAGATGAATTCACACATCAACAAGAAGTTTCTAAGGAAGCTCTGTCTAGTTTTCATCTGAGGATATATCCTTTGTCACCACAGGCTTCAGTGCACTAAGAAGTATCCCATTGCAGATTTCTGGAAAACAGTGTTAGCAAACTGATGACTGAAGAGAAACGTGTAACTCTGTGAGTGCATTCACACACCACAATGCCTTCTTTCTAGTTTCTGTCCGAGGATATTTCCCTTTTTACGATATTCCTCAATGGGCTCCTAAATATCACATTGCAGAATTAACGACAACAGTGTCAGCAAAGTGTTCCAAGAAGGGAAGGGTGGAACTCTGTGTTATGAAGTCACACTTCAGAAAGCAATCTCTCAGAAAGCTATTCTCTAGTTGTTATCTGAGGATACTTCCTTTTCAACCATGGGCCCCAGTTGGCTTCCAAATATCACTTTGCAGATTCCACGAAAAGAGTTTTAGCAAACTGCTTCCTGAGGAATAAGTTGTAACTCTGTGAGTTGAATTCACAGAACAAAAGAAATTTCTCAGAAATATTCTCTCTCGTTTTTAACAGATTATATTTCCTTTATCAGTGTAGGCCTCAATGCGACCCAAGGTAGCCCTTAACAGATTCTTCAAAGACAGTGTTAATGGCCTGCTCCATAAAATAGAAGTGTAACTCTGTGAGATGAATTCACACATCACAAAGAAGTTTCTAAGAAAGCATATTTCTGGTTTTCATCTGAGGATATTTGCTTTGTCACTGCAAGCTTCATTTCGCTAAGAAGTATCCCATTGACGATTTCAAGAAAACTGTGTTAGCCAACTGATCACTGAAGGGAAACGTGTAACTCTGTGAGTTACATTCACACATCGCAATGCAGTTTCTCAGAAGGCTTCTTTCCAGTTTCTGTCTGAGGATATTTCCCTTTTCACCATAGCACTCAATGAGCTCCCGAATATCACATTGCAGAATCCATGACAAGAGTGTCAGCAAACTTTTCCGAGAAGGGAAACGTGGAACTCTGTGTGATGAAGTCACACATCAGAAAGCATTCTCTCAGAAGGCTATTCTCTAGTTGTTATCTGAGGTTACTTCCTTTCTCACCATGAACCCCAACTGGCTTTGAAATATCATTTTGCAGATTCCACAAAAATATTGTTAGCAAACTGCTTCCTGAGGATTAAACTGTAACTCTCTGAGACAAATTCACAGATCACCAAGAAGTTTCTCAGAAAACTTCTCTCCAGTTTTTAACTGATGATATATCCTTTATCAGCATAGGCCTCAATGCTATCCAAAGTAGCCCTTCTTAGGTTCTTCAAAGACCTTGTTAATGGCCTGCTCCATGAAATATATGTGTAACTCTGTGAGATGAATTTACACAGCAACAAGAAGTTTCTAAGGAAGCTTCTTTCTTGTTTTCATATGAGGATGTTTCTTTTGTCACCGTAAGCTTCATTGCACTAAGCAATATCCCATTGCAGATTTCCAGAAAACTGTGTTAGCAAACTGATGACTGAAGAGAAATGTGTAACTCTGTGAGTTGCATTCACACATGGCAATGCAGTTTCTCAGAAGGCTTCTTTCCAGTTTCTGTCTGAGGTTATTTCCTTTTTCACCATAGCCCTCAATGAGCTCCCAAATATCACATTGCAGAATCCACAACAACAGTCTTAGCAAACTGTTCCAAGAAGGGAAGGGTGGAACTCTGTGTGATGAAGTCACACATCAGAAAGCAATCTCTCAGAAAGCTTCTCAAGTTATTATCTGAGGACATTTCATTTTTCACCATGGGCCCCAATTGGCTCCCTATATCACTTTGCAGATTCCACGAAAAGATGGTTAGCCAACTGCTTCATGAGGACTAAGCTGTAACTCTGTGAGACTAATTCACAGATCACAAAGAAGTTTCTCAGAATGCTTCTCTCCAGTTTTTAACTGACGATATTTCCCTTATCAGCATAGGCCTCATTGCGACCCAAAGTAGCCCTTCTCAGGTTCAGCAAAGACAGTGATAATGTCCTGCTCCATGAAACATAAGTGTAATTCTGTGAGATGAATTCACAAATCACCAAGAAGTTTCTAGGAAAGATTCTCTCTCGTTTTCAACTGATGATATTTCCTTTATCAGCGTAGGCCTCAATGCGATCCAAAGTAGTCTTTCTCACGTTCAGCAAAGACAGTGTTATTGGCCTGCTCCCTGAAACATAAGTGTAACTCTGTGAGATGAATTCAATTCACACATCACCAAGAAGTTTCTAAGAAAGCTTCCTTCTAGTTTTCATCTGAGGATATTTCCTTTGTCACCGTAAGCTTCGTTGCCTTAAGAGGTATCCCAATGCAGATTTCAAGAAAACTGTGTTAGCAAACTGATCACTGAAGAGAAACATGTAACTCTGTGATTTGCATTTACACATCCCAATGCCGTTTCTAAGAAGGCTTTTTTCCATTTTCTGAGCATTTTTCCTTTTTCACCCTAGCCCTCAATGAGTTCCCCAATATCACTTTGCAGTATCCATGACAAGAGTGTCAGCAAACTGTTCCAAGAAGGAAAGGGTGGAACTGTCTGTGATGAAGTCACACATCAGAAAGCAATCTCACAGAAAGCTTCTCTAGTTATTATCTTAGGACATTTCCTTTTTCACCATGGACCCCAATTGGCTCCCAAATATCACTTTTCAGATTCCACGAAGAGTGTTAGCAAACTTCTTCCTGAGGGCTAAATTGTAACTCTGTGTGATGAATGCACAAATCACAAGGAAATTTCTCAGAAATCTTCTCTCTCATTTTTGACTGATGATAGATATTTCCTTTATCAGCGTAGGCCTCAATGCGATCGAAAGTAGCCCTTGTTACATTCAGCAAAGACAGTGTTAATGGCGTGCTCCATGAAACATAATTGTAACTCTGTGAGGTGAATTCAATTCACACATCACCAAGAAGTTTGTAAGAAAGCTTCTTTCTAGTTTTCATCTGAGGATATTTCCTTTGTCACCGTAAGCTTCATTGCCCTAAGAAGTATCCCAATGCATATTTCAAGAAAACTGTGTTAGCAAACTGATCATGGAAGAGAAACGTGTAACTCTGTGAGTTACATTCACACATTGCACGCATTTTCTCAGAAGGCTTCTTTCCAGTTTCTGTCTGAGGATATTTCCTTTTTCACCATTGCCCTCAATGAGCTCCCGAATATCACTTTGTAGAATCCATGACAACACTGTCAGCAAAGTGTTCCAAGAAGGAAAGGATGGAACTATGTGATGAAGTCACACATCAGAAAGCAATCTCTCAGACAGCTTCTCCCTAGTTATTATCTGAAAATATTTCCTTTTTCACTATAGCCCTCAATGATCTCCCAAATATCACTTTGAAGAATCCACGACAACAGTGTTAGCAAACTGTTTCCAGAAGGGAAGTGTGTGATGTAGTCACACACCAGAAAGCAATCTCTCAGAAAGCGTCTCTCTAGTTATTATTTGAGGATATTTCCTTTTTCACCATGGACCCCAATGGGCTCCCAAATATCACCTTGGAACTTCCACGAAAAGAATGTTAGCAAACTGCTTCATGAGGACTAAGTTGCAATTCTGTGAGGTGAATTCACAGATCACAAAGAAGTTTCTCATAAAGGTTCTAACACGTTTTGAACTGATGATATTTCCTTTATCATCATAGACCTCAATGCGATCCAAAGTAGCCCTTCTCAGGTTCCTCAAATACAGTGTGAATGCACTGCTACACGAAACATAAGTGTAACTCTGTGAGATCAATTCACACCTCACAAATAAGTTTCTAAAAATGCTTCCTTCTAGATTTCTTCTGAGGATATTTCCTTTGTCACCATAAGCTTCATTGCACTAAGAAGTATCACATTGCAGAATTCAAGAAAACTGTGTTAGCAACCTGGTCACTGAAGAGAAACATATAACACTGTGAGTTGCATTCACACATCACAATCCTGATTCACAGAAGGCTTCTTTTCAGTTTTTATCTGAGGATATTTCCTCTTTCACCATAGCCCTAAAAGAGCTCCCAAATATCTCTTTGCAGATTCCACGAAAAGAGTGTTAGCAAACTGCTTCATGTGGACTAATGTTGTAACTCTGTGAGATGAATTCACAGATCACAAAGGAGTTTCTCATAAAGCATCTTTCACGTTTTGACCTGATGGTATTTCCTTTATCAGTGTAGGCCTCAAAGTGATCAAAAGTAGCCCTTCTCAGGTTCCTGAAAGACAGTGTTAATGCACTGCTCCACAAAACTTAAGTGTATCTCTGTGAGATGAATTCACACATCACCAAGAAGTTTCTAAGAAAGCTTCTTTCTTGTTTTCATCTGAGAATATTTCCTTCATCAGCATAGTCATCAATGCCATCCAATGTAGTCCTTTATAGGTTCCTCAAAGACATTGTTAACGGACTGCTCCATGAAACAAAAGGTAACTTTGTTAGATGAGTTCACACATCACAAAGAAGTTTCTTAGAAAGCTTCTTTCTAGTATTTATCTGAGGATATTTCCTTTGTCACCACAAGATTCATTGTACTAAGAAGTATCCCATTGCAGATTTCAAGAAAACTGTGTTACTAAACTGATCAGTGCAGAGAAACGTGTAACTCTGTGAGTTGCATTCACACATCACAATGAAATTTCTCAGAAGGTTTCTTTCCAGTTTTTATCTGAGGATATTTCATTCTTCACCAGAGCCTTCTATGAGCTCCCAAATATAACTTTGCAGAAAGCATGACAAGAGTGTCAGCAAACTGCTACAAAAAGGGAAATGTGGAACTCTGTGTGATGAGGCCACACATCGGAAACCAATCTCTCAGAAATCTTCTTTCTAGTTCTTATCCGAGGATATTTCCTTTTTCACCATGGGTCCCATTTGGCTCCCAAATATAACTTTCCATATCCACGAAAACAGTGTTACCAAACTGCTTCATGAGGAGTAATTTGTAATAATGTGAGATGAATACACAGATCACAAAGAAGTTTCTCAGATAGCTTCTTTCACGTTTTTAACTGATGATATTTCCATTATCGGCATAGGCCTCAATGCGATCCAAAGTAGCCCTTCTCAGGTTCCACAAAGACAGTGTTAATGGACTGCTCCAGGAAATATAAGGGTAAATATGTGAGATGAATTCACAGATCACAAAGAAATTTCTCAGAAAGATTCCTTCAGGTTTTTAACTGATGATATTTCCTTTAACAAAGTAGGCCTCCGCACGATCCAAAGTAGCCCTTCTCAGGTCCCTCAAAGACAATGTTAACGGCATGCTTCATGAAACATAAGTGTAACTCTGTGAGATTAATTCACACATCACCAAGACGTTTCTAAGAAAGCTTCTTTCTTGTTTTTACCTGAGGATATTTCCTTTGTCATTGTAAGCTTAGTTGCGCTAAGAACTATCCCATTGCAGATTTCAAGAAAACTGTGTTAGCAAACTGATCACTGAAGAGAAACGCGCAACTCTGTGAGTTGCATTCACAATCACAATGGAGTTTCTCAGAAGGCTTCTTTCCAGTTTTTATCTGAGGACATTTCCTTTTTAACCATAGCCATCAAAGAGCTCCCAAATATCACTTTGCAGAAACCTCGACAACATTGTTAGCAAACTGTGACAAAAAGGGAAGGTTAGAACTCTGTGTGATCAAGTCACACATTAGAAATAAATCTCTCAGAAAGCTTCTTTCTATTTACTATTTGAGGATATTTCCTTTTTCACCATGTGTCCCAGTTGGCTCCCAAATATCATTTTGCAGATTCCATGAAAAGAGTGTTAGCAAACTGCTTCATGAGGACTAATTTGTAACTCTGTGAGATGAATTCACAGATCACAAAGAAGTTTCTCAGAAAGCTTCTTTCACGTTTTGAACTGATGATATTTCCCTTATCAGCATAGGCCTCAATTCGATCCAAAGTAGCCCTTCACAGGTTCCTCAAAGACAGTGTTAACGGACTGCTGCAGGAAACTTAAGTGTAACTCTGTGAGATGAATTCACAGATGACAAAGAATTTTCTCAGAAAGCTTCTTTCACGTTTTTAACTGATGATATTTCCTTCATCAGCATAGGCCTCAGTGCATTCCAAAGTAACCCTTCACAGGTTCCTCAAAGACAGTGTTAACGGACTGCTCCATGAAACATAAGGTAACTCTGTGAGATGCATTCAGACATCACAAAGAAGTTTCTAACAAAGCTTCTTTCTAGTTTCTATCTGAGGATATTTCCTTTGTCACTGCAAGCTTCATTGTGGTAAGAAGTATCTCATTGCAGATTTCAAGACAACTCTGTTAGCAAACGGGTCAATGAAAGAAACGTGTAACTCCACGGATAGCATTCACACATCGCAATGCAGTTTCTCAGAATGCTTCTTTTCAGTTTTTATCTGAGGATATTTCCTTTTTCACCATAGCCCTGAATGAGCTTTCACGTATCACTTTGCATGATCCACGACAACAGTGTTAGCAAACTGTTACAGGAACAGAAGGGTGCAACTTTGTGTGATGAAGTCACACATCAGAAGGCAAACCCTCAGAAAGCTTCTTTCTAGTTAATATCTGAGTATATTTCCTTTTTCACGTGGGTCCCAATTGTCTCGCAAATATCACTGCAGATTCCACGAAAAGAGTGTTAGCAGACTGCTTCATGAGGACTAAGTTGGAACTCTGTGAGATGAATTCAGAGATCACAAAAGTTTCTCAGAAAGCTTCTTTCCCGTTTTGAACTGATGATATTTCCTTTATCAGCGTAGGCCTCCGCACTATCCAAAGTAGCCATTCTCAGGTTCCCCAAAGACAGTGTTAACGGACTGCTGCATGAAACATAAGTGTAATTCTCTGAGATGAATTCACACATCACAAAGAAGTTTCTAAGAAAGCTTCTTTCTATTTTTTATCTGACGATATTTCCTTTGTCACCGTAAGCTTCATTGCACTAAGAACTATCCCATTGCAGGTTTCAAGAAAACTGTGTTAGCAAACTGATCACTGAAGAGAAATGTGTAACTCTGTGAGTTGCATTCACACATCACAATGCAGTTTCTCAGAAGGCTTCTTTTCAGTTTGTAACTGACGATATTTCCTTTTTCACCATAGCCCTCATAGAGCTACCAAATATCACTTTGCAGAATTCAGGACAACAGTGTTAGCAAACTGTTCCAAGAAGGGAGGGGTGGAACTGTGTATGATGAGTTCACACATCAGAAACCAATCTCTCAGAAATATTCTTTCTAGTTCCTATCTGAGGATATTTCCTTTTTCACCATGGGTCCCATTTTGCTCCCAAATATAACTTTGCAGATTCCACAAAAACAGTGTTACCAAACTGCTTCATGAGGACAAAGTTGTAACTCTGTGATATGAATTCACAGATCACTAAGAAGTTTCTCAGAGAGCTTCTTTCACGTTTTTATCTGATGATATTTCCTTTGTCATCATAGTTCTCAATGCGATCCAAAGTAGCCCTTCTCAGGTTCGTCGAAGACAGTGTTAACAGACTGCTCCATGAAACGTAAGTGTAACTCTATGAGATGAAGTAACACATCATAAAGAAGTTTCTAATACAGCTTCTTTCTAGTTTTTATCTGAGGATATTTCCTTTGTCACCGTAACCTTCATTGCGCTAAGAAGTATGCCATTGGAGATTTCAAGAAAACTCTGTCAGCAAACTGATCAATGAAGAGTAACGTGTAACTCTGTGAGTTGCATTCACACATTGGAATGCAGTTTCTCAGAAGGCTTCTTTCCGGTTTTTATCTGGGGATATTTCTTTGTTCACCATAGCCCTCAATGAGCTCCCAAATATCACTTTGCAGAATCCATGACAACAGTGTTAGCAAAATGTTCCAAGAAGGGAAGGGTGGAACTCTGTGTGATGAAGTCACACATCAGAAAGCAATCTCTCAGAAAGCTTCCTTCTAGTTACTATCTGAGGATATTTCCTTTTTCACCATGGGTCCCAATTGTCTCCTAATATCACTTTGCAGATTCCACGAAAAGAGTGTTAGCAAACTGCTTCATGAGGACTAAGTTGTACCTCTGTGAGATGAATTCACATATCACCAAGAAGTTTCTCAGAAAGCTTCTTTCACCTTTTTAACTGATGATATTTCCTTCGTCAGCATTGGCCTCAATGCGATCCAAAGTAGCCCTTCACAGGTTCCTCAAAGACAGTGTTAACGGACTCCTCCATGAAACATAAGTGTAACTCTGTGAGATGAATTCACATATCACCAAGAAGTTTCTACGAAAGCTTCTTTCTAGTTTTTATCTGAGGATATTTCCTTTGTCACAGTAAGCTTCATTGCACTAAGAAATATCCCATTGCAGATTTCAAGAAAACTGTGTTAACAAACTGATCACTGAAGAGAAACGTGTAACTCTTTGACTTGTGGTCATACATCACAATGCAGTTTCTCAGAAGACTTCTTTCCTGTTTTTATCTGAGTATATTTCCTTCTTCACCATAGCCCTCAAAGAGCTCCCAAATATCACTTTGCAGAATCCCTGAGAAGAGTGTTAGCAAACTGTTCCAAGAAGGGAAGGGTGGAACTCTGCTGTGATGCAGTCACACATCAGAAACCAATTTCTCAGAAAGTTTCTTGCTATTTACTATCTTAGGTTATTTCCTTTTTCACCATGGGCTGCTAATGACTCCCAAATATCACTTTGCAGATTCCACGAAGACAGTGTTAGCAAACTGCTTCATGAGGACGAACTTCTAACTCTGTGAGATGAATTCACGGATCCCAAAGAAGTTACTCAGAAAGCTTCCTTCACGTTTTTAACTGATGATATTCCCTTTATCAGCGTAGGCCTCATTGCGATCCAAAGTAGCCCTTCTCAAGTCTCTCAAAGACAGTGTTAACGGACTGCTGCATGAAACATAAATGTAACTCTGTGAGATGAATTCACACATCACAAAGAAGTTTCTAAGAGTGCTTCTTTGTAGTTTTTATCGGAGGATATTTACTTTTTCACCGTTAGCTTCATTGCGCTAAGAAGTATCCCATTGCAGATTTCAAGAAAACTGTGTTAGCAAACTGATCACTGAGGAGAAACATGTAACTCTGTGAGTTGCATTCACACATCGCAATGCAGTTTCTCAGAAGGCTTCCTTCCAGTTTTTATCTGAGGATATTTCCTTTTTCACCATAGCTCTCAATGAGCTCCCAAATATCACTTTGCAGAATCCACGACAACAGTGTTAGCAAACTGTTACATGAAGTGAAGGGTGGAACTGTGTGTGATGAAATCACACATCTGAAACCAATCTCCCTGAAAGCTTTTTCTTAGTTACTATCTGAGGATATTTCCTTTTTTCCCATGGGTCCCAATTTGCTCCCAAATATCACTTTGCAAATTCCACAAAAAGAGTGTTAGCAAACTAGTTCATGAGGAGAAACTTGTAACTCTGTGAGGTGAATTCACAGATCACAGAGAAGTTTCTCAGAAAACTTCCTTCACGTTTCTAACTAATGATGTTTCCTTTATCAGCATACCTCTTAATGCGATGCAAAGTATCCCTTCTCAGGTTCCTCAAAGACAGTGTTAACGGACTGCTCCATGAAACATAAGTGTAACTCTGTGAGATGAATTCACACATCATATAGAAGTGTCTAAGAAAGCTTCTTTCTAGTTTTCTTCTGAGGACATTTCCTTTGTCACCATAAGCTTCATTGCACCAAGAAGTATCCCATTGCAGATTTCAAGAATACTGTGTTAGCAAACTGATCAATGAAGAGAAACGTGTAACTCTGTGAGTTGCATTCATACATCGCAATGCGGTTTCTCAGAAGGCTTCTTTCCAGTTTTTATCAGAGGTTATTTCCTTTTTCACCATAGCCCTCAATGAGCTTCCAAATATCACTTTGCAGAATCCACGACAACAGTCTTAGCAAACTGCTACAAGAAGGGAAATGTGAAACTCTGTGTGATGTATTCACACATCAGAAAGCAATTTCTCAGAATGCTTCTTTCTAGTTATTATCTGAGGATATTTCCATTTTCACCATGGACCTCAATGCACTCCCAAATATCACTTTGCAGATTCCACACAAGCAATGATAGCAACCTGCTTCCTGAAGAGAAATTTTAACTCGGTGAGATGTATTCACATATCATAAAGAAGTTTCTCAGAACGCCTCTTTCTAGTTTTTATTTGAGTATATTTCCATTGTCACCTGAAGCTTCCTGGCGCTAAGAAATATCCTAATGCAGATTTCAAGAAAGCACTATTAGCAAATGGATCAATGAAAAGGAAAGTGTAGCTCTGTGAGTTGCATTCACATGTCACAGTACAGTGTCTCAGAACACTTCTTTTCCATTTTTATCTGAGGATATTTCCTTTTTCACCGTAGCCCTCCATGGGCTCCCAAATATCACTTTGCCAATTCCACGAGAACAGTCTTAGCGAGCAGCTTCATGAGGAGAAAGGTGTAACTCTGTGAGATGAATTCACAGATCACAATGAAGTTTCTCAGAAAGCTTCTTTCTCATTTTTATCGGAGGATGTTTTCTTTGGCCCCATAGTCTTCAAAAGGATCCGAAATATCAGTTCTCAGATTCCACACAAACAGGGCTAGCCAACAGCCCCACGAAATACAAGTGTTGAATTCACACATCACAAAGCGGTTTCTCAGAAAGCTTCTTTCCTTTTTAAGAGGAGGTTATTTGTGGTCTCGGAGCGCCACCCTGTGTCCTATTGCAGATTCTGCGAAAACTCTGTTAGCTAGCTTCTCAGTGAAAAGAATGATTGAACTCTGTGGGCTGAATTCACCCACAACAAAGAAGTTTCTGAGAAGGCCTCTCTGCAGGTTTGTCTGAGGATATTTCATTATTCACCATGGGATTCAACGATATCCAAGACATCACTTCTGATACTCCACAAAATGAGTGCTAGCAAACTCCGCCATGAAAGGGTGGTGTAACACTGTGAAATGAATTCACGTGTCACAAAGCAGTTTCTCAGAGAGCTTCATTCCGATTTTGGTCGAAGGATTCAAACCCATCCAAAATATCACTTCTCAGAATCCACGGAAACAGTGCTAGTAAACGGCTCCAAGAAATAGTGGTGTAACTCTGTCAGATGAAGTCACACATCAGAAAGCAATTTCTCAGGAAGCTTCTATCACTTTTCAATCTGTGGATATTTCCTTTGTCACCGTCAGCTGCATAGCGCTAAGAAGTATCCCTTTGCAGATTTCAAGAAAACTGTGTTAGCACACTGATCATTGAAGAAAAACGTGTAACTCTTTGAATTGAATTCACACATCACAATGCAGTTTCTCAGAAGGCTTCTTTCCAGTTTTGATCTGAGGATATGTCCTTTTTCACCATAGCACTCACTGGGCTCCCTAACATCACTTTGCAAATTCCACAAGAACGGTCTTAGCGAATGGCTTCATGAGGGGAAAGGTGTAACTCGGTGAGATGAATTCACAGTTCACAAAGAAGGTTCTCAGAAAGCTTCTTTCTCTTTTTTATCAGCAGATTTCCTTTGGCCCTAGAGTCTTCAATGGGATCCGAAATATCAGTTCTCAGAATCCACAAAAACGGGGCTAGCCAATGGCTCCACGAAATACCGCTGCTAATCAGTGAGTTGAGCCGCACATCACAAAGCAGTTTCTCAGAAAGCGGCGTTCTTTTGAAGCTGACGTTATTTGTGGTCTCGGAGCGCCACCGTGTGTCTTTTGGCGGATTCTGCGAAAACACTCTTAGCAAGCTTCTCAATGAAAACAATGAGGAAACTCTGTGAGCTGAATTCACCCACAACCAAGAAGTTTCTGAGAAGGCTTCTCTGTAGATTTTTCTGAGGATATTTCAGTATTCAGCATGGGATTCAACGATATCCAAGATGTCACTTCTGAGATTCCACAAAATCAGTGCTAGCAAACTCCTCCATGAAAGAGTGGTGTAATGCTGTGAAATGAATTCACACATCACAAAGCAGTTTCTCAGAAAGCTTCATTCCGGTTTTTCTCGGAGGATATTTCCTTTGTCCTTACACTCTTCAAATCCATCTGAAATATCAGTTTTCAGAATACTCAAAGACAGTTCTAGCAAATGGCTGCACGAAATAGTAGTGTAACTCTGTGAGATGAAATCGCATATCAGAAAGCAATCTCTCAGAAAGCTTCTTGAACGTTTTCATCTGAGTATATTTCCTTGCTCACCTCAAGCTGCATAGCGCTATGAAGTATCCCATCGCAGATTTCAAGAAAACTGTATTAGCAAACTGATGACCGAAGAGAAAAATGTAACTCTGTGAGTTGCATTCACACATCGCAGTGCAGTTCTTCAGAACGCTTCTTTCCAGTATTTATCTGAGGATATTTCCTTTTTCACCAGAGCCTACAAGGAGCTCCCAAATTTCACTTTTCAGAATCCACGAAAAGAGTGTTAGCAAACTGGTACAAGAAGGGAAAGGTGAAACTCTGTGTGATGAATTCACACATCAGAAAGCTACCTCTCAGAAAGCTTCTTTCTAGTTATTATCTGAGGATAATTCCTTTTTCACCTTAGGCCTCAATGAGCTCCCAAATATCACTTTGCAGATTCCCACGAAAACACTGTTAGCAAGCTGCTTCATGAAGAGTAAGTTGTAACTCTGTGAAATGAATTCACCTATCACAGAGAAGTTTCTAACAAAGCTTCCTTCACGTTTTTAATTGAGAATATTTCCTTTATCAGTGTAGGCCTCTATGCCTCCCAAAGTAGCTCTTCTGAGGTTCCTCAAAGATAGTCTTAAATCGCTGCTTCATGAAACGTAAGTGAAACTCTGTGAGATGACTTCACACATCACCTAGAGGTTTCTAAGAAAGTTTCTTCTGTTTTTTATCTGAGGATATTTCCTTGGACACTGTAGGTTCCCTTGTGCAAATTTCAAGAAACTTTGTTAGCAAACTGATGACTGAAGAGAAAAGTGTAACTCTGTGAATTGCATTCACACATCGCAAAGCAATTTCTCAGAATGCTTCTTTCCAGTCTTTATCTGAGGATATTTCTGTTTTCACGATGGACCTCAACGCACTACCAAATATCACTTTGCAGATTCCACTAGAACAGTGTTAGCAAACTTCTTCATGAAGACAAAGTTTTAGCTCGGTGAGATGAATTCATATATCACAAAGATGTTTCTCAGAGAGCTACTTTCTAGTTTTTATTTGAGAATATTTCCTTTGTCACCGTAAGTTTCATTGTGCTGAGAAATATCCCAATGCAGATTTCAAGAAAAGAGTGTTAGCAAAGGGATCAATGAAAAGGTAAGTGTAACTCTGTGAGTTGCATTCACGTTTCACAATGAAGTTTCTCAGAATGCTTCTTTCCAGTTTTTATCTGAGGATATTTCTTTTTCACCATAGCCCTCAATGAGCTCCCAAATACCACTTTGCAGAATGCACGAAAACACTGTTAGTAAACTGCTACAAGAAGGGAAAGGTGTAACTCTCTGTGATGAATTCACACATCAGAAAGCAATCTCTCGGAAAGATTCTTTCTAGTTATTAACTGAGGATATTTGCTTTCTCACCGCAAGGGGCATAGCGCTAAGAAGTATCCCATTGCAGATTTCAAGAAAACTGTGTTAGCAAACTGATGACTGAAGAGAAAAGTGCAATTCTGTGAATTGCATTCACACATCGCGATGCAGTTTCTCAGAACGCTTCTTTCCAGTTTTTATCTGAGGATATTTCCTTTTTCAACGTAGCCCTCAATGCGCTCCCAAATATCACTTTGCAGAATCCACAAAAACAGTGTTAGCAAACTGCTACATGAAGACTAAGGTGTACCTCTCTGAGATGAATTCACACATCACAAAGAAGTTTCTCAGAAAGCTTCTTTCATGTCTTTAACTGAGGATATTTCCTTTTTCTGCATAGGCCTCAATGCACTCCCAAATATCGCTTGGCAGATTCCACGAAAACTGTCTTAGGACACTGATTCATGGAGAGAAACGTGTAAACTTTCAAGAAGAATTCACACATCACAAAGCAGTTTCTCAGAAAGCTTCTTTCTCGTTTTTATCGCAGCATATTTCCTTGGTCACCGTAAGCCTCATGGCCATAAGAATTATCCCATTGCAGATTTCGAAAAAACAGTGTTGGCATACTGCTCAATGAAAAGAACAGTGTAAGTCTCTGAGTTGCATTCACACATCACAATTCAGTTTCTCAAAAAGGCTTCTTAAAATTTTCATCTGAGGATATATCCTTTTTCACCATAGCCCTCAATGCGCTCCCAGATATCACTTTTCAGATTCCACGAAAACAGTGTTAGCAAACTGCTACATGAAGAGAAAGGTGTAACTCTTTGAGATGAATTCACACATCACAAAGAAGATTCTCAGAAACTTCTTTCCAGTTTTCATCTGAGGATATTTCCTTCATCCGAGGAGTCTTCATTGCGATCCAAAGTATCACTTCTCAGACTCCACAAAGAGAGTGCTAGCAAACGGCTCCATGAAATACATGTGTAACTCTGTGAGATGAATTCATACATCACAAAGCAGTTTCCTAGAAAGCTTCTTTCTCGTTTTTTTCGGAGGATATTTCCTTGGTCACCGTGAGCTTCATGGCCGTAAGAAATATCCCATTGCAGATTTCAAACAAACAGTGTTGGCACACTGATCAATGAAAAGAACAGTGTAAGTATCGGAGTTGCATTCACATATCACAATGCAGTTTCTCAGAATGCTTCTCTCCAGTTTTCATCTGAGGATATTTCCTTTTTCACCACAGGCCTCAATGCGCTCCCAAATATCACATTGCAGTTTCCTCGAAAACAGTGCTAGCAAGCTGCTCCATGAAGGCTAAGGTGTAACTATCTGAGATGAATTCACACATCACAAAGAAGTTTCTCAGAACGTTTATTTCACGTTTTTATTTGAGGATATTTCCTTTCTCAGCATAGGCCGCAATGCAATCCAATACATCCCTTCTCACATTCCCCAAAGACAGTGGTAATAGACTGCTCCATTATGTGAAAGTAGAACTCTCTAAAATGAACTCACACATCATAAAGCGGTTTCTCAGAAAGCTTCCTTCTAGTTTTCATCTAAGGATATTTCCTGCTTCACCACAGGCCTCAACACACTCCCAAATGTCACTTTGCAGATTCCACGAATACAGTGTTACCAAACTGCTTCATGAAGAGAAAGGTGTAACTCTCTGAGATGAATTCACCCATCACAAAGCAGTTTCTCAGAAAGCTTCTTTCTGGTTTTTGTCTGGGGATAGTTCCTCTGTCTGAAGAGTCTTCATAGCGATCCAAAATATCACTTGTGGGATTCCACAAAAACAGGGCTAGTAAGGGGCTCCCCGAAATACATGTGTAACTATCTGAGATGAACTTGCACAACACAAGGCAGTTTCTCAGAAAGCTTCATTCTGGTTTCTATCCGAGGATATTTCCTTTGGCTGTATAGTCTTCAAAGCGATTCGAAATATCTGTTCTCAGATTCCACAGAATCAGGGCTAGCAAACGGCTCCACGAAATGCAGGTGTCATTCAGTGAGTTGAATTCACACATCACAAACAATTTCTCAGAAAGCTTCTTTCTTTCCTCAGCTGAGGCTATTTGTGGTCTCAAAGCGCCCCCGTGTGACTCATTGCACATTCTGCCAAAACACTGTTAGCAAGCTTCTCACTGAAAACTATCATGTCACTCTGTGAGCTGAATTCACACAAAACAAAGCAGTTTCTGAGAAGGCCTCTCTGCAGTTTTTATCTGAGGATATTTCGTTGTTCACCATGGGATTCCACAATATTCAAGATATCACTTCTGAGATTCCATGAAAATAGTGCTAGCAAATTCCTCCATGAAAGAGTGGTTTCACTCTTTGAAATGAATTGACACATCACAGAGCAGTTTCGCAGAAAGCTTCTTTCACGTTTTTAATTGAGGATATTTCCTTTGTCTGTATAGTCTTCATAGCGAATCGAAATATCCCTTCCCAGACTCAGCAAAAAGGGTGGTAACAGAATGCTCCAGGAAAGGAAAGTGTATCTCTGTGAGATGAATTCACACATCAGATAGCAGGTTCCCAGAAACCTTCTTTCTATTGTTCATCGGAGGATATTTCCTTTTTCACCACAGGCCTCAATGGGCTCCCAAATATCACTTTGCAGATTCCTCGAAAACAGTGTCAGCAAACTGCTTCATGAAGAGAAAGATGTAACTCTGTGAGATGAAATCACACATCACAAAGAAGTTTCTCAGAAAGCTTCTTTCTCATTTTTATGTGAGGACATTTCCTTCGTCCAAGGAGACTTCATAGCGATCAAAAATATCACTTTTCAGATGCCACAAAGAGAGTGCTAGCAAACGGCTCCACAAAAGACATGTATAACTCTGTGAGATGAATTCACACATCACAAAGCAGTTTCTCAGAAAGCTTCTTTCTCGTTTTTATTGGAGGATATTTCCTCTGTCACTGTAAGCATCATGGCACTAAGAAATATCCCATTGCAGATTTCAAGTCAACAGTGTTGGCAAACTGATCAATGAAAAGAAAAATGTAACTCTGTGAGTTGCATTCACATATCACAATACAGTTTCTCAGAACGCTTCTTTCCAGTTTTCATCTGAGGATATTTCCTTTTTCACCACAGGCCTCAATGCACTCCCAAATATCACATTGCAGTTTCCTCGAAAACAGTGTTAGCAAACTGCTCCATGAAGACTAAGGTGTAACTTTCTGAGATAAATTCACACATCACAAAGAAGTTTCTCAGAAAGCTTCTTTGACGTTTTTAATTGAGGATGTTTCCTTTCTCAGCGTAGACCTCAATGCCATCTAATATATCCCTTCTCACATTCCCCAAAGACAGTGGTAATAGACTACTCCATGATGTGAAAGTAGAACTCTCTAAAATGAACTCACAGGTCATAAAGCGGTTTCTCAGAAAGCTTCCTTCTAGTTTTCATCTAAGGATATTTCCTGTTTCACCGTAGGCCTCAATGCGCTCCGAAATATCACTTTGCAGATTCCACGAAAACAGTGTTAGCAAACTGCTTCATGCAGAGAAAGATGTAACTCTGTGAGATGAATTCACCCAACACAAAGCAGTTTCTCAGAAAGCTTCTTTCTTGTTTTTATCTGGGATATTTCCTCTGTCTGAATAGTCTTCATAGCGATCCAAAATATCACTTGTGAGATTCCACAAAAACAGGGCTAGCAAAGGGCTCCACGAAATACATGTGTAACTCTCTGAGATGAACTCACACATCACAAGGCAGTTTTTCAGAAAGCTTCATTCTGGTTTCTATCTGAGGCCTCACCATAGGCCTCAAAGCACTCCCAAATAGCACTTTACAGATTCCACAAAAAAACTGCCAGCAAACTGCTTCATGAAGACTAAGTGGTAACTCTGTGAGATGAATTCACTTATCATTGAGAAGTTTCTCAGAAAGCTACTTTCTAGTTTTTCTCTGACGATATGTCCTTTGTCACCGTAAGCTTCATTGCGCTACGAAATATCCCAATGCAGATTTCAAGAAAACAGGGTTAGCCAACAGATCCATGAAAAGGAAAGGGTAACTCTGTGAGTTGCATTTAAGTGTCACAATGCAGTTCCTCAGAACGCTTCTTTCCAGTTTTTCTCTGAGGATATTTCCTTTTTCACCGTAGCCCTCACTGGGCTCCCAAATATCACTTTGCAAACTCCACGAGAACTGTCTTAGCAAACAGCTTCATGAGGAGAAAGGTGTAACTCTGTGAGATGAATTCACAGGTCACAAAGAAGTTTCTCAGAAAGCTTCTTTCTCATTTGTATCGGCGGAGATTTCCTTTGGCCGTATATTCTTCAAAGCGATTCGAAATATCCGTTTTCAGATTCCACAGAATCAGGGCTAGCAAACGGCTCCACGAAACACAGGTATCATTCAGTGAGCTGAATTCACACATCACAAACAGTTTCTCAGAAAGCTTCTTTCTTTTCTCAGCTGAGGATATTTGTGATCCCAAAGCGCCCCCATGTGACTCATTGCACATTCTGCCAAAACACTGTTAGCAAGCTTCTCACTGAAAACTATCATGTCACTCTGTGAGCTGAATTCATGCACAACAAAGCAGTTTCTGAGAAGGCCTCTCTGCAGTTTTTATCTGAGGATATTTCGTTGTTCACCATGGGATTCCACGATATTCAAGATATCACTTCTGAGATTCCATGAAAACAGTGCTAGCAAATTCCTCCATGAAAGAGTGGTTTCACTCTGTGAAATAAATTCACACATCACAGAGCAGTTTCACAGAAAGCTTCTTTCACGTTTTTAATTGAGGATATTTCATTTGTCCGTATAGTCTTCATAGTGAGCCGAAATATCCCTTCCCAGACTCAACAAAAAGAGTAATAACAGAATGCTCCAGGAAAGGAAAGTGTATCTCTGTGAGATGAATTCACACATCAGATAGCAGTTTTTCAGAAACCTTCTTTCTAGTGTTCATTGGAGGACAAAGAAGTTTCTCAGAAAGCTTCTTTCTCATTTTCATCGGAGGATATTTCGTTGGTCACCGTAACGTTCACGGCCATAAGAAATATCCCATTGCAGATTTCAAACAAGCAGTGTTGGCAAACTGATCAATGAAAAGAACAGTGTAAGTCTGTGAGTTGCATTCACACATCAATGCAGTTTCTCAGAACGCTTCTTTCCAGTTTTCATCTGAGAATATTTCCTTTTTCACCACAGGCCTCAATGCGCTCCCAAATATCACATTGCAGTTTCCACGAAAACAGTGTTAGCAAACTGCTCCATGAAGACTAAGGTGTAACTCTCTGAGATGAATTCACACATCAAATACTAAGGTATTTCCTTCATCCGAGGAGTCTTCATAGCGATCCAAAATATTATTTCTCAGATGCCACAAAAAGAGTGCTAGCAAACGGCTCCACTAAATATATGTATGTCTGTGAGATGAATTCACACATCACAAAGCAGTTTCTCAGAAAGCTTCTTTCTCATTTTTATCAGAGGATATTTCCTTGATCACCTTAAGCTTCATGTCACTAGGAAATAATCCACTGCAGATTTCAAGTAAACAGTGCTAACAAACTGATCAATGAAAAGAAAAATGTAACTCTGTAAGGTGTATTCACACACCACAATGCATTTTCAGAGAAGGCTTCACTCCAGGTTTTATCTGAGGATATTTCATTATTCACCAAGGGATTCAATGATATGTGAAATAGCACTTTTGAGATTTCTCCAAAATAATACTAGCAAACTCCTCCATGAAAGAGTGGTGTAATTTTTTGAGATGAATTCACGCATCATAAAGCAGTGTCTCAGAAGGCTTATTTCTGGTTTTTATCTGAGGATATATCCTTTGTCCGAGGAGCCTTCATAGCAATCCATAATATCACTTCTCAGATTCAACAAAAACACGGCTAGCAATCGGTTTCATGAAATACATGTGTAAATTTTGAGTTGAATTCACACATCACAAACAATTTCTCAGAAAGCTTCTTTCTTTTTTCAGCTGAGGATATTTCTGGTCTCCAAGCACCACAGTGTGTCTCATTTGCGAAAATACTGTTAGCAAGGTTCTCAATGAAAACAGTGATATAACCCTGTTAGCTGAATTCACCCATAACAATGCTGTTTCTTAGAAGGCTTCATTGCAGTTTTTATCTGAGGATGTTTCATTTTCACCATGGGATTCAGTGATATCCAAGATATCACTTCTGCAATTCCACAAAAACCTTGCTACCAAACTCCTCGATGAAAGAGTGGTTTGACACTGTGAAATGAATTCACACATCACAAAGCAGTTTTGCAGAAAGCTTCATTCTGGTTTTTATCTGAGGATATATACTTTGTCCTTATACTCTTCAAACCGATCCAAAATACCAGTTTTCAGAATCCAGAAAAACAGTGATGGCAATCGGGTCCACGAAATAGTTGTGTAATTCTGAGATGAATTCACACATCACAAAACAGTTTCTCAGAAAGCTTCTTCCCGATTTTTATGTGAGGGTATTTCCTTTGTCCATATAGTCTTCATAGCGATCCCAAATATCCCTTCTCAGAGTCCCCAAAAACAGTGGCTACAGACAGCTCCATGAAACGAAAGTGTAACTCTGTGAGATGAATTCACACGTCAGATAGCAGTTTCTCAGAAAGCTTCGTTCTAGTTTTCATCAGAGGATATTTCTTTTTTCACCATAGGCCTCAATGCTCTCCCAAATATCACTTTGCAGATTCCACCAAAACAATGTAAGCAAACTGCTTAATGCAGAAAAAAGTATATCTCTGTGAGATGAATTCACACCTCACAAAGAACTTTCTCAGAAAGCTTCTTTCTCGTTATCTGAGGATATTTCATTTGTCACCGTAAGCTTCCTCGCGCTAAGTAATATCCTATTGCAGCTTTCAAGAAAACAGTGTTGGCAAAGAGATCAATGAAAAGAAAAGTGTAACTCTGTTAGTTGCATTCACGCATCACAATGCTGTTTCTCAGAACGCTTCTTTCCAGTTTTTATCTGAGGATATATCCTTTTTCACTATTGCCCTCAATGCGCTCTGAAATATCACTTTGCAGGTTCCATGAAAACGGTGTTAACAAACTGATTCATGAAGAGAAAGGTGTAACTCTGTGGGATGAATTCACACATCACAAAGAAGTTTCTCACAAAACTTCTTTCTCGTGTTTATCTGAGGATATTTCAATCTCAATGCACTCCTCTATATCTCATGGTAGATTCTGTGAAAACAGTTTTAGAAAACATCTCAACGAAAGCAATGGTGTTACTCTGTGAGGTGAATTCATCCACCACAAAACAGTTTCTGGGAAGGCTCCTCTCCAGGTTTTTTCTCAGGATATTTCA
>NW_022297984.1:0-1781 GCF_002776525.5 Piliocolobus tephrosceles
AGAAAGGATTCCCTATTTAATACATGCTGATGGGAAAAGTGGCTAGCTATAAGTAGAAAGCTGAAACTGTATCCTTTCCTTACACCTTATACAAAAATTAATTCAAGATGGATTAGAGACTTAAATGTTAGACCTAAAACCATAAAAACCCTAGAAGAAAACCTAGGCGATACCATTCAGGACATAGGCATGGGCAAGGACTTCATATCTAAAACAACAAAAGCAATGGCAAAAAAAGCCAAAATTGACAAATAGAATATAATTAAACTAAAAAGCTTCTGCACAGCAGAAGAAACTACCATCAGAATAAACAGGCAACCTACAAAATGGGAGAAAATTTTTGCAATCTACTCATCTGACAATGGGCTAATATCCAGAAACTACAAAGAACTCAAAGAAATTTACAAGAAAAGAAAACAAACAAACAACCCCATCAAAATGTGGGCAAAGTATATGAACAGACACTTCTCAAAAGAAGACATTTATGCAGTCAACAGACACATGAAAATATGCTCATCATCACTAGCCATCAAAGAAATGCAAATCAAGACCACAATGAGATACCATCTCACGCCAGTTAGAATGGTGATCATTAAAAAGTCAGGAAACAACAGGTGCTGGAGAGGATGTGGAGAAATAGGAACACTTTTACACTGTTGGTGGAACTGTCAACTAGTTCAACCATTGTGGAAAACAGTGTGGCGATTCCTCAAGGATCTAGAACTAGAAATACCATTTGACCCAGACTTCCCATTACTGGCTATATCCCCAAAGGATTATAAATCATGCTGCTATAAAGACACATGCACACGTATGTTTATTGCATCACTATTCACAAGAGAAAAGACTTGGAACCAACACAAATGTTCATCAATGACGGACTGGATTTAAAAAATGTGGCACATACACACCATAGAATACTATGCAGCCATAAAAGAGGATGAGTTCATGTCATTTGTAGGGACATGGATGCAGCTGGAAACCATCATTCTCAACAAACTACTGCAAGAACAGAAAACCAAACACCACATGTTCTCACTCATGGATGGGAATTGAACAATGAGAACACCTGGACACAGGAAGGGGAATATCACACACCAGGGCCTGTTGTGGGGTGGGGGGAGGAGGGAAGGATAGATTAGGAGATACACCTAATGTATATGACGAGTTAATGGGTGTAGCACACCAACATGGCACATGTATACATATGTAACAAACCTGCACGTTTTGCATATATACCCTAG
The DNA here is from genome assembly GCF_002776525.5 of Piliocolobus tephrosceles. Taxonomy (NCBI): domain Eukaryota; kingdom Metazoa; phylum Chordata; class Mammalia; order Primates; family Cercopithecidae; genus Piliocolobus; species Piliocolobus tephrosceles. The sequence goes on from NW_022297984.1 coordinate 1,245, forward strand.
AGTATAAACTATAATAAAATAAAATAAAAAAATAAAAAAGGGACGATGAAAATAAATGAAATGTAACACACAGCATGTGAGATGATGTTTTAATACATATCTAAAAATGCTTTAAAATTCAATAGAAATAAAAGAAAATCTTCTGAAACTTGACAAAAGGAAACAACAAAAATTACAGACTGGAAAAGCCTGGCTGACTGGAGTGATGTCCTGTCTCAAGAAGGAACAAACAAACACAAAAACAAGCAAAGGATTCTGAAAGCAGAGAATCAAACAGATATTTGTACACCGTTCTTCCTTCTTCCTACTAGCACTCTTCATAGTAGGAAAAGGCAAAAACAACCCAAATGTGTCACGAATTACTTCATCAGTTTTTTAGGATCTGAAATACTGCCACAATTTTCAATTACTCATTGTGGGGTGGCCATGCAGTTACCACATTTGGTCCAAAATTTTATGCTGATGAAGGTAGACCTGTCCTGCATTTTCCGAGGGACAGAATTCTGGTGTTTCTCCAGGTTCATTGGCTTACCAGGA
>NW_022297985.1:0-2028 GCF_002776525.5 Piliocolobus tephrosceles
GCTAAGGTGGGCAAATCACCTGAGGTCAGGAGTTTGAGACCAGCCTGGCCAACGCGGTGAAACTTCATCTCTATTGAAAATATAAAAATTAGTTGGGCATGGTGGTGAGCGCCTGTACTCCAATTTACTCAGAAGGCTGAGGCAGGAGAATCTCTTGAAGCTGGAAGAGGTGGAGGTTGCAGTGAGCCAAGATTGTGCCATTGCACTCCAGCCTGGGCAACAGAGCAAGATTCTGTCTCAAAAAAAAAAAAGTCTCCCAGCTAACTGGGTGTATACGTATACTCCAGATTGTTTTGTTGTATAGTGACAACATATGAGACACAAAATACGTCACAACAAACCGACACAGGATGTTGATTTCACCTAACCCCAGCTAACAGGGAGTGATGAAATCTCGTATTGTCTTGCTCTGTCCCATCCAGAACACGAGTCATCCCTGTGCCCTAAAGTCTCCATGCTGTGGAGACTGCCCCTGAGTCACTCAGTAGCCACCTTGGTTATCAGATGGTTATCCGTACCCCCCTCATGTATACAGGGGGCGGGTACTATCCCCAGTTTCAGGCACCCACTGGAGTCTTTGGACACATTCCCTGAGGCTAAGAGGGATGACTGTACTTCCTTTTTCCTTCATAAACATCAGATGCTAATTAGAGAAGTTATTGTGAGATATCTAAAAGAGTAAGACAATAAAGGAAAAATTTTAGTTGTCTAAATGCAGGCAAGTCTTTAGAACAATGCACCACGACTCTCTTCTGCATCTGCTCAGTATGTAGTGACTCCAGCCACAAAGAAATTACCACTCATCCAGTCGAAAGTCACAGACCAGAATCTAAGAACCGTGGTGTGACGGTGACCGTAAGATCAGCCCTGGTCTCTCACTCACCTGAGCACAAGGCCCCTCTGGATGGTGGTCTTCATTTTCTCCGTCAGGTGCTCCACACTGGACTGGAAAATAGCATTTTGTTAATCACACAATAAACTTATGCTAAGCACCTACTGTGTGCCCAGCCGTGCAGGGCGGGAAGTGCCAACCACGCATGGTGGTGAGCATGGCCAAGGAGGCTGCAAGCTCTCACTGCTTGGGTCTCGGGGAGCCTCCCCTAGGCACGGAGAGCACGTCTGCAGTGACGAATGCTGAGCGCAGGGCATGGTGTGCAGCCCTCATGGGGGCCACTCAAAACACCTTCCGGAATCCACACAGTCCCTCTTAAGATGATAATTCCATGACTGGCCTAGTGCTCATTCATGGCTCTATTGCTGCTTATTTATTTTCATGACGATGTTCTCTCGACACTCTCAGAGGAAAAGAGCGACCTGTGACCTTTCTATGGAATCTCCTGTGACGACCTGATGAACAGTGTCTGACCAAAGAATTTTGTAGAGTCTCATTCACACAGATTTCTTAAGGAACAGATTGTCTTAGAAAAGAGTAACATCCTATATCAGATCATCTTGGGAGGATTACAAGAGGGAGATAATTCTCTAATGAATTATCCTAAGAAAATGGAGATTTTTTACATCTAATCAATCTGTCACTGGGCACGGTGGCAGAATTTCACAAAGTAGGAGGCTGGGTGCAGTTGCTCACGCCTGTAATCTCAGCTCTTTAGGAGGCCAAGGCAGGTAGATTGCCTGAGGTCAGGAGTTTGAGACCAGCCTGGCCAACATGGTGAAACACCGTCTCTACTACAAATACAAAAATTAGCCGTACATGGTGGCGGGTGCTGTAGTCCCACCTACTTGGGAGGCTGAAGCAGGAGAATCACTTGAACCCAGGAGGCTGAAGTTGCAGTGAGCTGAGATTGTGCCACTGCACTCCAGCCTGGGTGACAGAGCAAGACCATCTCAACAACAACAACAACAAATCATAATTTCTCTTCTTAAACTCTTGCCAGCTTGAATGCTGGTGAGGCAGGATCTTTGGACAGATTTCTGAAATACACTCATGAGTCACATAACAGGGGGATGTGTTCTGAGAAACGCATTGCTAGGCGACTTGAGCCTTGTGCAAAAATCCTACAGTTAACT
>NW_022297986.1:0-6617 GCF_002776525.5 Piliocolobus tephrosceles
GCAGATTTCATGTCTGCTGGAGACCTGCTCCCTAGTTCATAGACAGCAGCCTTTTCCCTAGGTCCTCACATGCAAGAAGGGGTAAGGGAACTCTGTGGGGTCTATTTTATAAAAGCACTAATCCCATTCATGAGGACTCTGCTCTCATGCTCTAGTCGTTCTCCAAATATCCCACCTTCTACCTACTACCGTCACCTTGGAATTTCAGCACATGAATTTTGTGGCAACAAAAATATTCAGACCAAAGCAAGCATGCAACCACCTTGACAGTATGATGGATACTAGTTTCACTGCCGTGATAAATCCCTTGTGCTTGTCAGACAAACCCCGTGGCTACCACTGACACGTTTTTCATCTTTATAATTTTGCCTTTTCCAGAATGTCATATAAATAGAATCTTATACTTTGCAGCCTTTTTAGACTGGTTTCTTTCACGTAGCATAATGAACTGAAGAGTCATGTATAACTTTGTGTGGCTTGTAACTTATTCCTTTTCATTGAGGAGTGGTAGTATCAATGTCTGCTTGTATCATAGATATATATATATGATCTTGAAAATTCAAAGGAAAAGGTATGTGGAATATTCAAGTGCATCAGCTTTCAGAACGAGGTGTGCAACAGATTACTACAGCAAAATCAAAATCTTCACCTCACGAAAGCAATATATTTAAATATACATGTATAGTATATATTATACATGTGAAATATATTGTATATATGTATATTTATGCATATTTATATATGTATATTTAATTTTAAAATTTATATATGTACATTTAAATATGTAAATTTTTGTGTGTATATTTAAATGTATGTATATTTAAATAAATATTTAGATATTTATATTTATATATACGTATATGTTCATATATGTATACATCGATTCACCAAATGGCATACATTTTGGATGCTTCTATTTTTGGTGATTATGAAATAAGCTATTGTACACATTCATATACAATTTATTATGGAGACATGTTTTCAAATCAATTGGGTAAATTGATTGAGTACGGCTGCTGAATCTTATGCTAAGCCTATGTTCAGTTTTTTAAGAAAATGCCAAATTGTCTTCCAAAGTGTCTGTACCATGTTGCATCTCTACCCGCAATGAATGAGAGTTTCTGTTGCTCCACATCTTCACTGGCAATTGGTCTTGGTTTTGTTTTCTTTGTTTTGCTTTTTATGGATTTTGGACATTCTAATAGGTGTGTAGTGGTATCTCATTTTAGTACACAATTATCTAATTTCAAAGGATGCTCAGTACTTTTATTATGCTTATTTACCATGTGTATAACGTCTTTCGTGTAGTGTGTGTTCAAATCTTTGACTATTTTCATTTTTTTCTATCGTTGAGCGTTAAGAATTCGTGTATATTGTATAGACAAGTTCTTTATCACATATGTGTATCACAGATATTTTCTGCTAGTCCGTGGCTTCTGTTTTCATTCTCTTAACATAGTCCTTTGAAGAGCATAAGATTTTTATTTTAATAAAATCAACTTGGCAAATTTTTCTTTCACTGATCATGCTTTTGGTGTTGAATTTAAAAACTCATCACCAAACTTAAAGTTATGTGGATATTCTCTTATGTTTTCTTATAGAGGTTGTATAGTTTTTGGATTTTTCATTAGGTCTATGATGTATCTTGAATAAATTTTTGTGGAATATATAATGATATGTCCAGGTTATTATAATTTGTGTATAGATGTCTAATTGTTCAGGCACCTTTTATTGGAAAACCTGTACGTTCACCATTATTGCCTTTGTTGTGAATCACCTGACTGTATGTGTGCAGGTCTGTTTCTAAGATTTATTCTGTTTTATTAATCTACGTGTCCATTCTTTGCCAATGCTTATGTCCTCCACCAAATTCATATTTTGAAGCCTTCAGCCCCAGGGTGTCTGTATTTGGAGATGAGGCTTCTAAGGAAGAAACTAATGTTAAAAGAGGTCATAAGGGTAGGACCTTAATCCCATAGAATTGGTGTGGTTATAAGAAGGGAGAAGAGACAGAAGAAAGTACTTTTGTGCCTGCATGACCTTTCTCTTTCTTTCTTTCTTTCTTTCTTTCTTTCTTTCTTTCTTTCTTTCTTTCTTTCTTTCTTTCTTTCTTTCTTTCTCTCTCTTTCTTTCTCTCTCTCTCTCTCTCTCTCTCTCTCTCTCTCTCTCTCTCTCTCTCTCTCTCCCTCTCTCTCTCTCTCTCTCTCCACATGCACAGAGGAAAGGCCAAAAACGGACATACTGATAAAGGGCCATCTACAAGCCAGGAATAATGCCATCACCAGAAGCCAACCCTGCCAGTCTATGATCTGGGACTTCCAAACTTCAAAAGTGTGAGAAAAAAAAAATTTTCTATTGTTTCAGCTACTCAGTCTATGGCATTATGTTATGGCAGCCTGAACTAAGACATAACCTCGGGTAACACAATTTTTTTTTGTTTTGTCCTAGAAAAAAAATTGTAATTTTGGCATTTAAAGTCTGTGGTTCACTTTGAGTTATATTTTTGTATGGTGCAAGATATGTGCAGTGGCTAGAATTATGTGTCAACCTGTCTAGGCTATAGTGCTCAGCTGTGTGGTCAATCAGCAGTCTACATGTTGCTGTGAAGGTATTTTGTAGATGTGATCAACATTTACAATCAGTTGACTTTAAGTAAAGCAGTATAACTTCCATAATGTGGATGGGCCTCATCCAATTAGTTGAAGGTGTTAAGAGAAATCACCAAGCTTTCCGGGAAAAGGAATTCTACCACAAGACCAACATAAAAATGTGGTGTGAGTTTCTAGCCTGCTGGCCTGCCTTCACTGTCCTGGAGGAGACATGGGGAGACCAGGTGGACTGGAGTAGACTGTTGAGAGATGCTGGTGTGGTGAATATGTCCAGGAAACCACGAGCCTCCAGCCCATTGTCCAAAAACCACCTGCCAACACCAAAGAGGCGAGGAAGGGGAAAGCATCCTCTCAACTCCGGCCCAGAAGCCCTATCAAAGTGAACGGCCCACCTAAGCTCTGACTCCTATCCTGTGCTCCCCTGGCAAAACGCCCACCCCAGTCTGTATCATTTCTCTATGAAGCCTCTGTTCTCCCCCCTCCTCCATCCTCTTCCCCAAACCAGTGCCCTTCTTTGATCTCCCTGTTGTCCTTCCAGGTCCCCAAGACAACCCACAAGGGAAAAGGGACCCGTCAAGGAAGTTCCGGGAACAGAAGTCTCTCCCTGAAAGACCACCACTTCAAAAATCCCTGAGGAATGGAGTGGGCCACCACTATCCTGCCACTCTGACCAGCCAAATGAGGAACTCAATCAAAATGAGCCACAGCAGGACCACAAGGACATGGAGACTTCCACCGTCTCCAGCAACTCCTTGGGCAACCATTAATTCCTGGGCAAGGCCAGAGACCTCAAGTCTATCTGTAAAGTCTCCAGAGGTCTAACCCCAGATAAGTAGCCAACAGGGTGTAGAGTACATTTTGCACCCCAAAGCGTATGCCCCATGGTGATGGAAATAAAATGAATATGTTGTAAAATGATGTGTGTGTCTGTGTGTCTCAAATGGTGGGGGTAGGGAGTAAGGGGGAAGAGGTGGGAGTGTGGCAAGGGAGGAAGGTGGGATCCTCTACAATTTCTTTAAATTCAACTTGCTCTTCTTTCTTTAGTTTCCTAGGGTGATAGTTTTGGTTATTGATTTTAGATTTTGTTTTCTAATATAAACATTTAAAATATGCTATATATTTCCCTCAAAGAAACACTCTAGCTGAATCCCACTTTTTGTATGTATATTTTTATTTTCATTCAACTTAATGCATTTTTCAGAATTCTCCTGAGACTCCCTCTTTGACCCATAGGTTATTTGGGAGCATATTTTAAAATTTCCAATGTTTGGGCTTTTTTCAGATATCTTGGTGTTTGGTTTTGAGTTTAATTATATTATGGTCTAAGAAGAGGCTTTCTATTATTTCTATTCTTTTCAATTTGTAAGCTTTGTTTGATGGCCCAGAATACCATCTATCTTGGGAAATATTTCATGCACACTTGAAAGGATTGTTTATTCTGCCAATCTTGAATGCAGTGCTTTTCTTACTCTTTTATTTGGTCGGAGTAGTTAATGGTGCTTTTCAGGTCATCTATGTACTTCCTGGTTTTCTGCTTACTTTTTCTCCTAAATACTGAGAAACAAATCAAACAGTTTTGACGAATATTTAGTCCCATGAAACCACAACCACAGTGAAGGTGCAAAATATATTCATCATCCCCAAAAGTTTCTTCCTGTCCATTTGCTGTCAAACCACCCCTTCAGTAGAAGTGACTTGAGGTGAGCAGAAGTGAGCATCCGCCAACCATGAGCACTTTCCCTATTAACAAAGGCAGGTGGGCACAGAGAGCAGCAGTTGCTTTCACACACAGGCAGCATCCAGGAGGAAAATCAGATCGATAGTGTCATAGAAGGAGAGCTTTCTGGCCGGGACACAGGCTGTCGCTGCCTTTCTTGCACACTGCCAGTCCCCAAGTCTGGCTCTGCCTTCCTGGCCTCCCTGGCTCAGACGGGTGATTCACACCACCTCTCCATCTCCCCCACCTCCTACAGACGGTATTAAGGGCCTTGCCACTTTCTTGTGTTTTGTTGACTTGGTGTTTCCTCAGCATATATTCAATAAAAGTTTTCTGTAGGAATGAATATATGCATGAATGAATGAAATTACCAGGCATGGGAGATCCTTGATTCAAAATTTGGAGGCTGCCCCCGCCTTGGCCTCCTGCCTACATGAAGAAACCCACAGTTCCATCACCTGTGCTCACTTGAGTTCAGAAATCACCTGGAAAGTATCAATGAGCGCATCACTGCAGATGCCTACTCCCCAGGCCCAAACACTATCATGGAGGTGAGGATGCTCCCAACAGGATGGTGCATAATGCTTCCTCTATTGGACCCCACACATCCCCATCAGTTTAACAAGGAAGGGTGTCACCTCCACTGCCTTGCCATCCAACCTGCTCATGTACACACCTTGAGCCAGCCCTCTACTCCAGACACTGTCTGGTGGCATCAGGCCAGTGATCAGAGCCCCAGGATACCTGTCTCCTTTTGGGCTAAGAGCTCAGAAGCCTCAGGAGTCCATCTGAGACATGGTTACCATCTGGATCATTTTCTTTTTTTATTTTATTTTATTTTATTTTTTATTATAATTATACTTTAAGTTCTAGGGTACATGTGCATAACATGCAGGTTTGTTACATATGTATACTTGTCATTGCATGTCCACAGTCAGTCCTTCTTCTGCAGAGTCTGAGGTGACTAGTCCAAGGGCACTCTTCCTCCAACTTCCCCTCCATGCAGCTGTGCTGCCACCTTCACCTTCCACTGCTCATAAACATGTCTGGCCTTTCTTGGCTGTTGCTCATCAGTCAGCAACCCATTCACATAGTCCAGGCTCTATAGTGAGTTCAAGTTCACAGGGGATAAAACAGCAGACCCCAGAAGGCATGAGACAACTCCCTGCCCCAGGACGCTGGAAATGGTGCACACGACCACTGGAGTGGTTGAGAGAGGGAGCTTGCCCCCAAATGATGCAGGGAGCCAGCCATACTCTTCCTGAGAGAGGGAAGGGGATGCTGAGGGAGAGTTGGTTCTCCAGCACACTGCTGGTGCATTCAGTCAACATGTCTGTCCATTCAGATCACATGGCCCCCTCCACCTGCTGCTGATGATGCTGGACTTTCCCAAGCCTATTCCTTTTCATTGTCCTGCCCTCACTCCTCCCTTCACCCTTCTGTCCCTCAGGTCCCTGCCACTACCGGGCTCAACTCTGGATTCAGAGCTCTGAATGCCAGCCTGTCTGCGGATCTGTGGACCTGGTTTCATATATGGTCTCTCCATTGGACTCTGGCCATTGCTTTCCCCTTGTATTCATTCATTTTCACACTGCTATGAAGAAATACCTGAGACTGGGCAATTTATAAAGAAAAAGAAGTTCAATTGACTGACAGTTCCACATGGCTGGGGAGGCCTCATGGCAGAAGGTGAAGGAGAAGCAAAGATATGTCTCACATGGCAGCAGGCAAGAGAGCATGTGCAAGGGAACTGCTCTTTGTGAAAACATCAGATCTCCTAAGACTTATTTACCATGGTGAGAACAGCATGGGAAAAACCCCTGTGATTCAATTACCTCCCACCTGGTCCCTCCCATGACACCTGGAGATTATGGGAGCTACAACTCAAGATGAGATTTGGGTGGGGACACAACCAAACCATAACACCGCTGGATCCTCCCTATTACCCTCATGGGCCGAGGGTGTCCTCTCTGCTCTCCTTCCCTGGCTCCTGTTTATTCTGATCAAATCCTTCTCAAAGCACAAGAGAAATGTCCTGTCCCTACTTCAGAATTTAAAATCATGCCTAGAGAAATGTTGCTCAGCATGTCACTGTATAAATCCAACTTCATATGGCTAAGGGATTAAGTTAGTGTGTACTTAACCTAATCAGAGAAAGCAAAGACACAATTTAAAATAACAGCGAGACAATATTTCTTCACCAAATTTTATTCATAATTTTCACCAAAAATTAGAAGATTGATGACACAAAATCTTTCTGTGAGTGTAGGATATTCACGTCTATTCATTTG
>NW_022297991.1:0-3611 GCF_002776525.5 Piliocolobus tephrosceles
GGGCATGGTGGCGCACGCGTGTAGTCCCAGCTACTTGGGAGGCTGAGGCAGGAGAATCACTTGAACCCGGGAGGCAGAGGTTGCAGTGAGTCGACATCGTGCCACTGCACTCCAGCCTGGCAATAGAGCAAGGCTCCATCTCAAAAAACAAACAAACAACAACAACAAAAAAAAACCGGAGCTCTAATACATCTTCATTCTTTTTTGTTTTTGTTTTTGAGACAGGGTCTCATTTTGTCACCCAGGCTGGAGTACAGTGGTGCAGCAATCATGGCTCATTGCAGCCTTGACTTCTTGGGCTCAAGTGATCCTCCTGCTTTGGCCTCCCAAAGTGCTGAGATTACAGGCGTGAGCCACTGAGCCTGGCCCATCTGCATTCTTTTTTTTTTTTTTTTGAGATGGAGTCTCCCTCTGTCACCCAGGCTGGAGTGCAATCGCATGATCTCAGCTCGCTGCAACTTCCGCCTCCCAGGTTCAAGTGATTCTTCTGCCTCAGTCTCCAGAGTAGCTGGGATTATAGGCATCCACCATCAAGCCCAGCTAATTTTTGTAGAGACGAGGTTTCACCATGTCGGCCAGGCTGGTCTTGAACTCCTGACCTCAGGTGATCTGCCCACCTCAACCTCCCAAAATGCTGGGATCACAGGTGTGAGCCACCGCACCCCACCCTTCATTCTTTACATCCATCTTTTTTCTCCCCTCTGGTGCCTGACTCAGGACCCTACATTCATCTTCTAACTAACCTACTCTCCTCAATCTGTTTTTTGTTTGTTTGTTTGTTTGAAGATGAGGTCTTGCTATGTCAACCAAATTAGCCAGGCTGCTTTCAAACTCCTTGGCTCAAGTGATCCTCCCACCTCTGCTTCCCAAATTGCTGAGATTACAGGCATGAGCCACTGTGCCTGATCTTAATTTGTGTCTTGCACCTGAACAGAACAATCTTGCTCCCAAGTCTTCCGGCCAAATATTTTGTCTTCCTATTTCTTTTTTTTTTTTCTTTCTTTGTCTTTTTGAGACAAGGTCTTGCTCTGTCATCCAGGCTGGAGTGCAGTGGCACTTCCATCTCAGCCTCCTGAGTAGCTGGGGCTACAGGTGGGCGCCACCACACTCAGATGATTTTTGTATTTTCAGTAGAGATCTGGTTTCACCATGTTGGCTAGGCTGGTCTCAAACTCCTGAGCCACAGCCATCCACCTGCCTTGGCATCTCAAAATGTTGGGGATTACAGGCAGGAGCCACTTTTTCTTTTCTTTCTTTCCTTTTCTTTTTTCTTTTTCTTTTTCTTTTTTTTTTTTTTGGAGAGGACATCTCACTCTGTCACCCCGCTGGAGTGCAGTGGCCTGAATACAGCTCACTGCAGCCTCGACCTCCTGGGCTCAAGCGATCCTCCCACCTTAGCCTTCTGAGTAGCTGGGACCACAGGTGCATGCCACTACGTCCAGCTAACTTTTTATTTTTATTTTTGTAGAGAGGGGGTCTTGCCATGCTGCCCAGGCTGGTCTCAAATCCCTGGGCTCAAGCAATCATCTCACCTCAGCTTCCCAACGTGCTGGGATGACAGGCATGAGCCACCATGTCCAGCCTCCCATTTGTTTTCATCTTTGCCTTTCCCTTTGATAGACAACTACAGTTTTCCTCTAAGGCTTTGCCACCCTGGACCTCCTCGGGTGAAAAGCTCTTCTAGCTGGATGCCTGTAGGATCCTCCTCCCTCTGCTCATCGCAGAAGCAGGCACATCCAGAATAAAGATTCCACAATCTTGAGATCCCCTACTGCAGATATAAAGCAAGGGCTTTGAAGATGCTTCTGAAGGCTCTCTGAAGGTGCCTCCATTTTGGTTGTTTTCTTTCTACAAAAGACAAGGATAATTGAGCTACTTCATTGTCTCCTAGGAAATGGGTGTTCAGTGGCATTGCATCTGCCAGCATGAGGGCATTTTGCAGAATGTCAAGCAGTTACTTATTTCTGAATCTGAGCTAGTGCTTTCCAATGAACGTAAACAGCTTTTTCTCACTGCTGACATTCCACTTCACAGTGCTGAGGCTGGGTCGAGCCATAGAATGCACTGGGGTTTGGCTTATTCCTAGAGAAACAATATTGTCTCTGCAAATGAGCTACACATATTGATAAAGGAGCCCTTATTGACGGGGCATGGTGTCTCACACCTGTAATCCCAGCATTTTGGGAGGCCGAAGTGGGCAGATCACAAGGTCAGGAGCTTGAGACCAGCCTGGCCAATATGGTGAACCCCGTCTCTACTAAAAATACAAAAATTAGCCAGGCATGGTGGCAGGCACCTGTAGTCCGAGCTACTTGGGAGGCTGAGGCAGGAGAATCGCTTGAACCCAAAAGGCAGAGGTTTCAGTAAGCCGAGATCGCACCATTGCACTCCAGTCTGGGCGACAGACTGAGACTCCGTCTCAAAATAAAAAAAAAAAGAAGCCCTTATTGCCTTATTGTTGTTATATGAGTCATACGAACTTCCATAACTAGTTCATACTCATCACAAGCCTTGGAGGCGGAGTTGGGGGCGGGGAGGAGGCTTTTGTGTGTGTGTGTGTGTGTGTATGTGTGACGGAGTCTTGCTCTGTTGCAGTGCAGTGGCATGATATCAGCTCACTGCAACCTCCACCTCCCGGGTCCGAGCAATTCTCCTGCCTCAGCCTCCCGAGTAGCTGGGATAACAGGCTCGTGGCACCACACCCAGCTAATTTTTGTATTTTTAGTAGACACGGGGTTTCACCATATTGGCCAGGCTGGTCTTGAATTCGTGACCTTGTGATCCACCCACCTGGGCCTCCTAAAGTGCTGGAATTACAGGCATGACCACCGCGCCCAGCTGTTTTGCTCAGTTTTAATAATGATAAGTTTATTGGCGGGGCACGGTGGCTTAACCCTGTAATCCCAGCACTTTGGGAGGCTGAGGTGGGCGGATGGATAATCTGAGGTCAGGATTTCGAGACCAGCCTGGCCAACATGATGAAACTTCGTCTCTACTAAAAATACAAAAATTAGCCAGGCATGGTGGCAGGTGCCTGTAATAATAATAATAATAATAATAATAATAATAATAATAATAATAGTAATAATAATAATAATGTTTATCTCTGATTCTGAGGAGCAATTTCTGATGTTGTTACCCTGAACTGGCTACCACTTCCAATTCTGCATTCTGCTGTATATACCCCTTACATTGAAAATCTGAATGTCAGATGACCTTCATAACCTACCTCCCTTCAGCATGTTCAAAGCTACCACACGTAGTGTGGGATTCCCAAACTGGAAGACTTTTTTTTTTTTTTTTGAGACAGAGTCTCATTCTGTCGCAGAGGCTGGAGTGCAGTAGTGCGATCTTGGCTCACTGCAGCCTTTGCCTCCCAGGTTCAAGCGATTCTCATGTCTCAGCCTCCTGAGTAGCTGGGATGATATGTGTGCACCACATGCCTGGCTAATTTGTATTTTTAGTAGAGACAGGGTTTTGCCATGTTGGCCAAGCTCGTCTTGAACTCCCGACCCCAAGTGATCTGCCTGCCTCGGCCTCCCAAAGTGCTGGGATTACAGGCGTGAGCCACAGTGCCTGGCCCCCAAATTGGAAGATATCTTAAACTGGGA
>NW_022297992.1:0-1132 GCF_002776525.5 Piliocolobus tephrosceles
AAATCATTGATCTGATTGTCATGTTTTCTCATAATTGTAGATGTCCTCAAGGCTTTACTTCCTAACTGAGTCATGTTATTTTCTGACTGATAGGCTTTGGCCAGAATGAAAAGATGGAGAGAAAATCGGACTTTAAATTTTCAAAACAAATAGCAAAAAAAGAGTAGTAAAAATATAACTGTAGTATGTGGAATCTGAAAAAAAAAAAAAGGAAGGTTTGTAGGCATTACGCTGAAAGTGGGGCGGGCAAAAGGAAGAAAAACAAGAAGGAGACGGCGCTCAGTTGGGGCTGGAGTTGCTGAGTTTGAAGGGGAGTCCTCATGGGGCTGAGGGCCAGGCTCTGAAGGGGGAGCATCTGCCGCTGGTGCTGGTGTCTCAGAGGGCACAGTGGTGCTGGTCTGCAAGTGCTGCAGAAACTGTTTATTTGAATCATCTGCAGCTACTGAGAGTAGGGCAAAATATTAAATCTGGTGATCAGAATATATTTGGGTTGCAGCATCTGAGAATGAGACTATTAAAGAAAATAGAGGTTGTGGCAATCAAAGAGTCAAATGGAGCATTGACTCTAAGATTTCATCTATGCAGATGGCAATTTACCCATTAAGTATTTTTTGTGACTAACTGTTTTTGACATTAGGTGAGTGAACTGTATAATTGGTTTGTGAAGCAGTGCTCTTTTCTATTTCAACAATAATTCATCTTTTTTCCCCTACTCTCCTATTAAATGAGATAATAACTTCAAGGTATATGCTAGATGAATACTAGATGAATACAAGGTATCTCCTATTAAATGAGATAATAATTTCAAAATATATACAAATTTTTGAGGCAGCCAATACTTTCTTCCTAGATGTCTTTATTTCATAAATGAATATTTCTCCAAGTTATAAGATCACTTTTATAGATAATAGTGAATAGACCCCATGTAAATGCTACGCAGTTTCTTAAAGAAGTGGTTGATTAAAATGACAGATAAAGTCATAGACAGTTCTTTGAAAGCAGGAGACCTTCTTTGGAATATCATTAATTTGAGATCCTGGAGCTTGGCCAGTGTGTGAGTGACCTAAGTTCAGCCTTGCGGTATCGAATTTGAAAGTCAGTTATGAATTATGAGAATTACGATGGGTATTGG
>NW_022297993.1:0-2737 GCF_002776525.5 Piliocolobus tephrosceles
TTCTCTCGTTTGTCACTGATGATATTTCCTTTGCCTGCGCAGGCCTCCATGCGATCCTAATTAACCTTTCTTAGTTTCTTCAAAGACAGTGTTAATGGCCTGCTCCATGAAATATCAGTGTAACTCTGTGAGAAGAATTCACACATCAACAAGAAGTTTCTCAGGAAGCTTCTTTCTTGTTTTCATCTGAGGAGATTTCCTTTGTCACCACAAGCTTCATTGCACTGAGTAATATCCCATGGCAGATTTCCAGTAAACTGTGTTAGCAAACTGATGACTGAAGAGAAACGTGTAAATCTGTGAGTTGCATTCACACATGGCAATGCAGTTTCTCAGAAGGCTTCTTTTCAGTTTCTGTCTCACAATATATCCTTTCTCACCATAGCTCTCAATGAGCTCCCATATATCAGATTGCAGAATCCACGGCAACAGTGTTAGCAAACTGTTCCAAGAAGGGAAGCGTGGAACTCTGTGTGATGAAGTCACACATGACAAAGCAATCCCTCAGAACGCTATTCCCTACTTTTTATGTGAGGATACTTTCTTTTTCACAGTGGGCCTGAATTAGCTCCCAAATATCACTTTATAGATTCCACGAAAAGAGTTTTAGGAAACTGCTCCGGAAAATTAAGTTGTAACTCTGTGAAATGAATTCACAGATCACATATAGCAATGCGGTTTCTCACAATGCTTCTTGCCACTTTTTGTCTGAGGATATATCCCTTTTCACCATAGCCCTCAATGAGCTCCCCAAGATCACTTCGCAGAATCCGAGACAACAGACTTAGCAAACTCTGCCAAGAAGCAATGTGTGGAACTCTTTGTGATGAAATCACATCTCAGAAAGCAATCTCTCAGAAAGCTTCCCTCTAATTATTATGTGATGATAGTTCCTTTTTCACCATGGGACCCAATTGGCTCCCAAATATCACCTTGCAGATTCTACGAAAAGAGTGTTAGCAAACTTCCTCATGAGGAAAAATATGTAACACAGTGAGACGAATTCACAGATCACAAAGAAGTTTCTCAGGAAGCTTCTTTCCCGGTTTTAATTGATGATATCTCCTTTATCAGCATAGGCCTCAATGCCATTCAAAGTAGAACTTTTCAGTTTCCCCAAAGACAGTGTTAGTGGCCTGCTCTATGAAACATAAGTGTAACTCTGTGAGATGAATTCACACATCACAGAGAAGTTTCTAAGAAAGCTTCTTTCCAGTTTTCCTTCCCAGACACTTGATTTGTCACTGTAAGCTTCATTGCGCTAAGAAGAAACCCATTGCAGATTCCAAGTAAACTGTCTTAACAAACTGATAGATGAAGAGAAACGTGTAATTCTGTGAGTTGCACTCACACATAGCAATGCAGTTTCTCAGAATGCTTCTTGCCACTTTCTGTCTGAGGATATATCCTTTTTCCCCATAGCCCTCAATGAGCTCCCACATATCACTTTGCAGAATCCAAGACAACAGTCTTAGCAAACTCTGCCAAGAAGCACTGTGTGGAACTCAGTGTGATGAAGTCAAATATCAGAAAGGAATCTCTCAGAAAGCTTCCCTCTAGTTATTAGGTGATGATATTTCCTTTTTCACAATGAGCCCCTAATGGCTCCCAAATATCACCTTGCAGATTCTGCGAAAAGAGTTTTAGCAAACTGCTTCGTGAGGAAAAATATGTAACACTGTGAGAGGAATTCACCGATCACAAAGCAGTTTCTCAGGAAGCTGCTTTCCCGTTTTTAACTGATGATATCTCCTTTATCAGCGTAGGCCTCAAAGCCTTCCGAAGTAGAACTTCTCAGTTTCCTCAAAGACAGTGTTAGTGGCCTGCTCTGTGAATCGTGAATGTAACTCTGTGAGATGAATTCACACATCACAGAGAAGTTTCTAAGAAAGCTTCTTTCCAGTTTTCCTCTGCGGACATTTGATTTGTCACCGTAAGCTTCATTGCGCTAGGAAGAATCCCATTGCAGATTCCAAGCAAACTGTCTTAGAAAACTGACAGCTGAAGAGAAAAGTGTAACACTGTCAGTTGCACTCACACATAGCAATGCAGTTTCTCAGAATGCTTCTTGCGACTTTACGTCTGAGGATATATCCTTTTTGACCATAGCCCTCAATGATCTCCCAAATATCACTTCGCAGAATCCAGGACAACCACCATAACTCACTCTGCCAAGAAGCAATGTGTGGAACTCTGTGTGATGAAGTCACATCTCAGAAAGCAATCTCTCAGAAAGCTTCCCTCTAGTTATTATGTGATGATATTTCCTTTTTCACCACGGGCCCCAATTGGCTCCCAAATATCACCTTGCAGATTCTCCGAAAAGAGTGTTAGCAAACTTCATTCTGAGGACAAAGATGTAAGTCTGTGAGACGAATTCACACATCCCAATGCAGTTTCTCAGAAATCTTCTTTCCCGTTTTAAACTGATGATATTTCCTTTATTAGCGTAGGCCTCAATGCCCTCCAAAGTATAACTTCTCAGTTTCCTCAAAGACAGTGTTAGTGGCCTGCTCCATGAAACATAAGTGTAACTCTGTGAGATGAATTCACACATCACAGAGAAGTTTCTAAGAAAGCTTCTTTCCAGTTTTCCTCCGAAGACACCTGCTTTGCCACCGTAAGCTTCATTGCGCTAGGAAGAATCCCGTTGCAGATTCCAAGCAAACTGTCTTAGCAAACTGATAGCTGAAGAGAAAAGTGTAACTCTGTCAGTTGCACTCACACATAGCAATGC
>NW_022297993.1:2837-5071 GCF_002776525.5 Piliocolobus tephrosceles
TTAGCAAACTGCTTCCTGAGGACAAAGATGTAACTCTGTGAGACGAAATCACAGATCACAAAGAAGTTTCTCAGAAAGCTTCTTTCCTGTTTTTAACTGATGATATCTCCTTTATCAGCGTAGGCCTCAATTCCATCCAAAGTAGAACTTCTCAGTATCCTCAAAGACAGTGTTAGTGGCCGGCTCCATAAAACATAAGTGTAACTCTGTGAGATGAATTCACACATCACAGAGAAGTTTCAAAGAAAGCTTCCTGACAGCTTTAATCTGCAGACACTGGCTTTGTCACTGTAAGCTTCATTGAGCTGAGAAGAATCTCATTGCATATTCCAAGCAAACTGTCTTAGCAAACTGATAGCTGAACAGAAAAGTGTATCTCGGTCAGTTGCACTCACACATAGCAATGCAGTTTCTCAGAATGCTTCTTGCAACTTGCTGTCTGAGGATATATGCTTTTTCATCATAACCCTCATTGAGCTACCAAATATCACTTCGCAGAATCCAAAACAACCGCCTTAGCAAACTCTGCCAAGAAGCACTGTGTGGAACTCTGTGTGATGAAGTCACATCTCAGAAAGCAATCTTTCAGAAAGCTTCCCTCTAGTTATTATGTGATGATAATTCCTTTTTCCCATGGAACCCAATTGGCTCCCAAACATCACCTTGCCGATTCTCCGAAAACAGTGTTAGCAAACTGCTTCCTGAGGACAAAGATGTAACTCTGTGAGACGAATTCACAGATCACAAAGCAGTTTCTCAGAAAGCTTCTTTCTCGTTTTTAACTGATGATATCTCCTTTATCAGCGTAGTCCTCAATGCCATCCAAAGTAGAACTTCTCAGTTTCCTCAAAGACAGTGTTATTGACCTCCTCCATGAAACATAAATGTAACTCTGTGAGATGAATGCAAACATCACAGAGAAGTTTCCAAGAAAGCTTCTTTCCAGTTTTCCTCTAGGACACTTGCTTTGTCACCATAAGCTTCATTGCGCTAGGCAGAATCCCATTGCAGATTCGAAGCAAACTGTCTTAGCACTCTGATAGCTGAAGAGAAATGTGTAACTCTGTGAGTTGCACTCACACATAGCAATGCAGTTTCTCAGAATGCTTCTTGCCACTTTCTATCTGAGGATATATCCTTTTTCACCATAGCCCTCAATGAGCTCCCAAATATCACTTTGCAGAATCCATGACAACAGCCTTAGCAAACTCTGCCTAGAAGCAATGTGTGGAAATCTGTGTGATGAAGTCACATATCAGAAAGGAATCTCTCAGAATGCTTCCCTATAGTTATTAGGAGATGATATTTCCTTTTTCACCATGGGCACCAAAGGGCTCCCAAATATCACCTAGTAGATTCTAGGAAAAGAGTGTTAGCAAACTGCTTCCTGAGGACAAAGTTGTACCTCTGTGAGACGAATTCACAGATCATAAAGAAGTTTCTGAGAAAGCTTCTTTCCCATTTTTAACTGATGATATTTCCTTTACCAGTGTAAGCCTCAATGCCATCCAAAGCAGAACTTCTCAGTTTCCTCAAAGACAGTGTTAGTGGCCTGCTCCATGAAAAATAAGTGTAACTCTGTGAGATGAATTCACACATCACAGAGAAGTTTCTAAGAAAGCTTCTTTCCAGTTTTCCTTCCCAGAAACTTGCTTTGTCACCATAAGCTTCATTGCGCTAAGAAGAATCCCATTGCAGATTCCAAGCAAACTGTCTTAGCAAACTGATAGCTGAAGAGAAAAGTGGAACTCTGTGAGTTGCACTCACACATCGCAATGCAGTTTCTCACAATGCTTCTCACCACTTTGTCTGAGTATATATCCTTTTTCACCGTAGCCCTCAATGAGCTCCCAAAGATCACTTCGCAGAATCCGACACAACAGACTTAGCAAACTCTGCCAAGAAGCAATGTGTGGAACTCTGTGTGATGAAGTCACATATCAGAAACCAATCTCTCAGAAAGCTTCCCTCTAATTATTATGTGATGATAGTTCCTTTTTCAATATGGGACCCAATTTGCTCCCAAATATCACCTTGCAGATTCTACGAAAAGTGTGTTAGCAAACTGCTTCCTGAGGTCAAAGGTGTAACTCTGTGAGACGAATTCACAGATCACAAAGAAGTTTCTCAGAAAGCTTCTTTCCCGTTTTTAACTGATGATATCTCCTTTATCAGCGTAGGCCTCACTGCCATCCAAAGTAGAACTTTTCAGTTTCCTCAAAGGCAGTGTTAGT
>NW_022297993.1:5081-13666 GCF_002776525.5 Piliocolobus tephrosceles
TCACTGATGAAATTTCCATTATCAGCGTAGGCCTCAATGCCATCCAATGAAGAACTTCTCAGTTTCCTCAAAGACACTTTTAGTGGCCTGCTAAATGAAACATAAGTGTAACTCTGTGAGATGAATTCTCAAATCACAGAGAAGTTTCTAAGAAAGCTTCTTTCCAGTTTTCCTCTGCGGACACTTGTTTTGTCACCGTAAGATTCATTGCGCTAAGAAGAATCCCATTGCAGATTCCAAGCAAACTGTCTTAACAAACAGATAGGTGAAGAGTAAAGTGTAACTCTATGAGTTGCAATCACACATAACAATGCAGTTTCTCAGAGTGCTTCTTGCCACTTTCTGTCTGAGGATATATCCATTTTCACCATATCCCTCCATGAGCTCCCAAATATCACTTCACAGAATCCAAGACAACAGCCTTAGCAAACTGTGCCAAGAGGTACTGTGTGGAACTCTGTGTGATGAAGTCACATATCAGAAAGCAATCTCTCAGAAAGCTTCCCTCTAGTTATTATGTGATGATATTTCTTTTTTCACCATGGGCCCCAATTGGCTCCCAAATATAACCTTGCAGATTCTAAGAACAGAGTGTTAGCAATCTGCTTCCTTAGGACAAAGATGTAACTCTGTGGGACGAATTCACAGAACACAAATAAGTTTCTCAGAAAGCTTCTTTCCGGTTTTTCACTGATGATATTTCCTTTATCACCGTAGGCCTCAATGCCATCCAAAGCAGAAATTCTCAGTTTCCTAAAAGACAGTGTTAGTGGCCTCCTCCATGAAACATAAGTGTAACTCTGAGAGATGAATTCACACATCACAGAGAAGTTTCTATGAAAGCTTCTTTCCAGTTTTCCTCTGAGGACACTTGCTTTGTCACCGTAAGCTTCATTGCGCTAAGAAGAATCCTATTGAGGATTCCAAGCAAACTGTCTAAGCAAACTGAGAGCTGAAGAGAAAAGTGTAACTCTGTGAGTTGCACTCACACATAGCAATGCAGTTTCCCAGAAGACTTCCTTCCAGTTTCTGTCTGAGGATACATCCTTTCTCACCATACCCCTCAAAGAGCACCCAAATATCACATTTCAGGATCCACGGGAACAGTGTTAGCATACTGTTCCATGAAGGGAAGGGATGAAATCTGTGTGATGAAGTCACACATCAGAAAGCAATCCCTTAGAAAGCTATTCTGTAGTTGTTATGTGAGGATACTTACTTTTTCACAGTGGGCCCGAATTGGCTCCCTAATATCACTTTACAGATTCCACAAAAGGAGTGTTAGCAAACTGCTTCCTGAGGAACAAGTAGTAACTCTGTGAGATGATTTCCCAGATCACAAAGAAATTTCTCAGAAAGCTTCTCTCTCGTTTTTCACTGATGATATTTCCTTTGCCAGCGCAGGCCTCCATGTGATCCAAAGTAACCTTTCTTAGTTTCTTCAAAGACAGTGTTAATGGCCTGCTCCTTGAAATATAAGTGTAACTCTGTGAGATGAATTCACACATCAACAAGAAGTTTCTAAGGAAGATTCTTTCTAGTTTTCCTCTGAGGAGATTTCCTTTGTCACCTTAAGCTTCATGGTGCTGAGAAATATCCCATTGCAGATTTCCAGAAAAATGTGTTAGCAAACTGACGACTGAAGAGAAACGTGTAACTCTATGAGTAGCATTCACACATCGCAATGCAGTTTTTCAGAAGGCTTCTCTCTAGTGTCTGTCTCAGGATATATACTTTCTCACCATAGCTCTCAATGAGCTCCCAAATATCACAATGCAGAATCCACGGCAACAGTGTTAGCAAACTGTTCCAAGAATGGTAGTTTGGAACTCTGTGTCATGAAGTCACACATCAGAAAGCAATCCCTCAGAAAGCTATTCTCTAGTTGTTATGTGAGGATACTTCCTTTTTCACACTGGGCTCGAAAGGGCTCCCAAATATCACTTTCCAGATTCCACGAAAAGAGTGTTAGGAAACTCCTTCCTGAGGTATAAGTTGTATCTCTGTGAGATGAATTCACAGATTACAAAGTTATTTCTCAGAAAGCTTCTCTCTCGTTTTTAACTGATGATATTTCCTTTACCAGCGCAGGCCTCGATGTTTTCCAAAATAACCTTTCTTATTTTCTTCAAAGACAGTATTAATGGCCTGCTGCATGAAATATATGTGTAACACTGTGAGATGAATTCACACATCAACAAGAAGTTTATAAGGAAGCTTCTTTCTAGTTTTCATCTGAGGAGATTTCCTTTGTCACCATTAGATTTGTTGCGTGGAGAAATATCCCATTGCAGATTTCCAGAAAAGTGTGTCAGCAAACTGAGGACTGAAATGAAACGTATAACTATGTGAGTTGCATTCACACATCGCAATGCAGTTTCTAAGAACGCTTTTTTCCAGTTTCTGTCTGAGGATATATCCTTTCTCACCATAGCCCTCAATGAGCTCCCATATATCACATTGCACAATCCACGGCAACAGTGTTAGCAAACTGTTCCAAGAAGGGAAGCGTGGAACTCTCTGTGATGAAGTCACACATCAGAAAGCCATCTCTCAGAAAGCTACTCTCTAGTTGTTATGTGAGGATACTTCCTTTTTCACAGTGTGCCCGATTTGGCTCCCAAATATCACTTTACAGATTCCACGAAAAAGTGTTAGCAAACTGTTTCCAGCGGAATATGTTGTAATTCTGTGAGATGAATTCACAGATCAAAAAGTCATGTCTCAGAATGCTTCTCTCTCGTTTTTAACTGATGATATTTCCTTTATCCGCACAGGCCTCCAGGCGATTCAAAGTGACCTTTCTTATTTCCTTCAAAGACAGTGTTAATGGTCTGCTCCATGAAATATAAGTGTAACACTGTGACATGAATTCAAACATCAACAAGAAGTTTCTAAGGAAGCTTCTTCTAGTTTTCATCTGAGGAGATTTCCTTTGTCACTATAAGCTTCATGGTGCTGAGAAATATCCCATTGCAGATTTCCAGAAAACTGTGTTAGCAAAATGAGGACTGAAGAAAAACGTGTAACTCTGTGAGTTGCATTCACACGTCGCAATGCGGTTTTCAGGAAGGCTTCTTTCCACTTTCTGTCTGGGGATATATCCTTTCTCACCATAGCCCTCCATGAGCTCCCTAATTTCACATTGCAAAATCCACGGGAACAGTGTTAGCAAACTGTTCCAAGAAGGGAAGCGTGGATCTATGTGTGATGAAGTAGTACACAGAAAGCAATATCTCAGAAAGCTAGTCTATAGTTGTTATGTGAGGATACTTCCTTTTTCTCAGTGTGCCCGATTTGGCTCCAAAATATCACTTCACAGATTCCACGAAAAGAGTGTTAGCAAACTGTGTCCTTAGGAATAAGTTGTAACTCTGTGAGATGAATTCACAGATCACAAAGAAATTTCTCAGAAACATTCTCTCTCGTTTTTAACTGATGATATTTCCTTTATCAGCACAGGCCTCCATGCGATCCAAATTAACCTATCTTAGTTTCTTCAAAGACAGTGTTAATGTCCTGCTCCATGAAATATAAGGGTAACACTTTGAGATGAATTCATCCATCAACAAGAAGTTTCTAAGGAAGCTTCTTTCTAATTTTCATCTGAGGAGATTTCCTTTGTCCACGTAAGCTTCATTGCACTGTAAAATATCCCATTGCAGATTTCCAGAAAACTGTGTTAGCAAACTCAAGACTGAAGAGAAACGTGTAACTCTGTGAGGTGCATTCACACATCGCAATGCAGTTTCTTAGAAGGCTACTTTCCACTTTCAGTCTGAGGATATATCCATTCTCACCATAGCTCTCAATGAGCTCCCAAATATCACATTGCAGAATCCACGGCAACAGTGTTAGCAAACTGTTCCAAGAAGGGAAGGGTGCAACTCGGTGTGATGAAGTCACACAACAGAAAGCAATCTCTCAGAAAACTATACTCTGGTTGTTATGTGAGGATATTTCATTTTTCACAGTGGGCCCGATTTGGGTCCCAAATATCACTTTACAGATTCCACGAAAAGAGTGTTAGCAAGCTGCTTCTTGCGGAATAATTTGTAACTCTGTGAGATGAATTCAGAGATCACAAAGAAATTTCTCAGAAAGCTTCTCTCTCGTTTTTAACTGATGATACTTCCTTTACCCGCGCAGGCCTCCATGCGATCCAAAGTAACCTTTCTTGGTTTCTTCAAAGTCAGTGTTAATGGCATGCCCCAGGAAATATAAATGTAACTCAGTGAGACGAATTCACACATCAAGGAGAAGTTTCTAAGGAAGATTCTTTCTAGTTTTCATCTGAGGAGATTTCCTTTGTCACAATAAGCTTCATTGCGCTGAGCAATATCCCATTGCAGATTTCCAGAAAACTGTGTTAGCAAACTGATGCCTGAAGAGAAACGTGTTACTCTGTGAGTTGCATTCACACATCGCAATGCAGTTTCTCAGAAGGCCTCTTTCCAGTTTCTGTCTGAATATATATCCTTTCTGACCACAGCCCTCAATGAGCTCTTAAATATCACATTGCAGAATCCACGGAAACTGTGTTAGCAAACTGTTCCAAGAAAGGAATGGTTGAATTCTGTGTGTTGAATTCACACATCACAAAGCAATCTCTCAGAAATGTATTCTCTAGTTGTTATGTGACGATACTTCCTTTTTCACAGTGTTCCCCAATTGGCTCCCAAATATCACTTACAGATTTCATGAAAAGAGTGTTAGCAAACTGCTTCAAGAGAAATATGTTGTAACTCTGTGGGATGAATTCACAAATCCCAAAGAAATTTCTCAGAAAGCTTCTCTCTCTTTTTGAACTGATGATATTTACTTTATCAGTGCAGGCCTCCATGCGATCAAAATTAACCCTTCTTAGTTTCTTCAAAGACATGTTAATGGCCTGCTCCAAGAAACATAAGTGTAACTCTGTGAGATGAATTCACACATCAAGAAGAAGTTCTAAGAAAGCTCCTTTCTAGTTTTCATCTGAGGAGATTTCCTTTGTCACCATAAGCTTCATTGCACTGAGAAATATCCCATTGCAGATTTGCAGTAAACTGTGTTAGCAAACTGATGACTGAAGAGAAACATGTAACTCTGTGAGTTGCATTCACACATCACAATGCAGTTTCTCAGAAGCCTTCTTTCCAGGTTCTTTCTGAGGTTATATCTTTTCTCACCATAGCCCTCATTGAGCTCCCAAATATCACATTGCAAAATCCACGGGAACAGTTTTACCAAACTGTTCTAAGAAGGGAAGGGTGGAACCCTGTGTGATGAAGTCACACCTCAGAAAGCAATCTATCAGAAAGCTATTCTCTAGTTGTTATGTGAGAGTACTTCCTTTTTCACAGTGGGCCCGAAATGGCTCCCAAATATCACTTTACAGATTCCACGAAAAGGGTTTTAGCAAACTGCTTCCTGAGGAATAAGTTGTATCTCTGTGAAATGAATTCAGAGATCACAAAGAAATTTCTCAGAAAG
Source organism: Piliocolobus tephrosceles (assembly GCF_002776525.5). Lineage (NCBI taxonomy): Eukaryota > Metazoa > Chordata > Mammalia > Primates > Cercopithecidae > Piliocolobus > Piliocolobus tephrosceles. The sequence continues at coordinate 10,557 of NW_022297993.1, forward strand.
CTTCTCTCTCGTTTCTATCTGATGATATTTCCTTTATCAGCCCAGGCCTGCATGCAATCCAAAGCAACCTTTCTTAGTTTCTTCAAAGACAGTGTTAATGGCCGACTCCATGAAATATAAGTGTAACTCTGTGAGATGAATTCACTCATCAACAAGAAGTTTCTAAGGAAGTTTCTTTCTTGTTTTCATCTTAGGAGATTTCCTTTGTCACCTTAAGCTTCATTGCGCTTAGAAATATCCCATTGCAGATTTCCAGAAAAATGTGTTAGCAAACTGACGACTGAAGAGAAACGTGTAACTCTATGAGTTGCATTCACACATCGCAATGCAGTTTTTCAGAAGGCTTCTCTCTAGCCCTCAATGATCTCCCAAATATCACATTGCAGAATCCACGGCAATAGTGTTAGCACACTGTTCCAAGAAGGGAAGGGTGGAACTCTGTGTGATGAAGTCACACATCAAAAAGCAGTCTCCCAGAAAGCTATTCTCTAGTAGTTATGTGAAGATACTTCCTTTTTCACAGTGGGCCCGATTTCGGTCCCAAATATTACTTTACAGATTCCAGGAAAAGAGTGTTAGCACACTGCTTCCTGAGAAATAAGTTGTAACTATGTGAGACGAATTCACAAATCAAAAAGAAATTTCTCAGAAAGCTTCTCTCTCGTTTCTATCTGATGATATTTCCTTATCCATGCAGGCCTCCATGCGATCCAAAGTAATCTTTCTTAGTTTCTTCAAAGACGGTGGTAATGGCCTGATCCATGAAACATAAGTGTAACTCTGTGAGATGAATTCACACATCAAGAAGAAGTTTCTAAGGAAAGCTTCTTTCCAGTTTCTGTCTGAGGATATATCCTTTCTCACCATAGCCCTCAATGATCTCCCAAATATCACATTGCAGAATCCACGGCAACAGTGACAGCAAACTGTTCCAAGAAGGGAAGTTTGGAACTCTGTGTGATGAAGTCACACATCAGAAAGTAATCTCTCAGAAAGCTACTCTCTAGTTGTGATGTAAGGATACTTCCTTTTTCACAGTGGTCTCGAATTGCCTCCCAAATATCTCGTTACAGATTCCACGAAAACAGTGATAGCAAACTGCTTCCTGATGAAGAAGTTGAAACTCTGCGAGTTGAAATCACAGATCACAAAGAAATTTCTCAGAAAACTTCTCTCTCGTTTCTAACTGATGATATTTCCGTTATCAGCCCACGCCTCCATGGGATCAAAATTATCCTCTCTTAGTTTCTTAAAATACAGTGTTAATGGCCTGCTCCATGAAATATAAGTGTAACTGTGAGAGATGAATTCAAACTTCTACAAGAAGTTTCTTAGGAAGCTTCTTTCTAGTTTCCATCTGAGGAGATTTCCTTTGTCACAATCAGCTTCATTGCGCTGAGAAATAGCTAATTGCAGATTTCCAGAAAACTGTGTTAGCAAACTGATGACTGAAGAGAAACGTGCACCTCTGTGAGATGCATTCAGATATCGCAATGCAGTTTCTCAGAAGGCTTCCTTCCAGTTTCTGTCTGAGGATATATCCTTTCTCAACATAGCCCTCAATGAGCTCCCAAATATCACATTGCAGAATCCATGGCAACAGTGTTAGCAAACTGTTTCAAGAAGGGAAGCGTGGAACTCTGTGTGGTGAAGTCACACATCAGAAGGCAATCCCTCAGAAAGCTATTCTCTAATTGTTATGTGAGGATACTTCCTTTTTCACAGTGGGCCCGAATTGGCTCCCCATTATCCTTCAGAGATTCCGTGAAAAGAGTGTTAGCAAACTGCTTCCTTAGGAATAAGTTGTAACTCTGTGAGATGAATTCACAGATCACAAAGAAATTTCTGAGAAAGCTTCTCTCTCGTTTCTAACTGATGATATTTCCTTTATCAGCCCAGGCCTACATGCGATCCAAAGCAACCTTTCTTAGTTTCTTCAAAGACAGTGTTAATGGTGTGCTCCATGAAATATAAGTTTTACTCTGTGAGACGAAATCACTCATCAACAAGAAGTTTCTAATGAAGCTTCTTTCTTGTTTTCATCTGAGGAGATTTCCTTTGTCACCATAAGCTTCATTTCACTGAGAAATATCCCATTGCAGATTTCCAGAAAACTGTGCTAGCAAACTCTTGACTGAAGAGAAACCTGTAACTCTGTGAGATGCATTCACACATCGCAATACAGTTTCTCTGAAGGCTTCTTTCCAGTTTCTGTCTGAGGATATATCCTTTCTCAGTATAGCCCTCAATGAGCTCCCAAATATCACATTGCAGAATCCATGGCAACAGAGTTAGCAAACTGTTACAAGAATGGAAGCGTGGAACTCTGTGTGATGAAGTCACACTTCAGAAAGCAATCTCTCAGAAAGCTATTCTCTAGTTGTTATGTGAGGATACTTCATTCTTCACTAAGGGCCCGTATTGGCTCTCAAATATCGCTATACAGATTCCACGAAAAGAGTGTTAGCAAACTGCTTTCTGAGGAATAAGTTGTAACTCTGTGAGATGAATTTACAGATCACAAAGAAATTTCTCAGAAAGCTTCTCTCTCGTTTTTCACTGATTATATTTCCTTTGCCAGCGCAGGACTCCATGTGATCCAAAGCAACCTTTCTTAGTTTCTTCAAAACAGTGTTAATGGCCGGCTCCATGAAATGTAAGTGTAACTATGTGAAATGAATTCACACATCAACAAGAAGTTACAAAGGAAACTTCTTTCTAGTTTTCATCTGAGGAGGTTGCCTTTGTCACAGTAAGATTCATTGCCCTGAGAAATATCCCATTGCAGATTTACAGAAAACTGTGTTAGCAAACTGATGACTGAAGACAAACATCTAACTCTGTGAGTGGCATTCACACTTCGCAATGCACTTTCTCAGAAGGCTTCTTTCCAGTTTCTGTTTGAGGATATATCTTTTCTCACCAGAGCCCTCAATGAGCTCCCAAGTATCACATTGCAGAGTCCACGACAACAGTGTTAGCAAACTGTTCCAACAAGCGATGGGTGGAACTTTGTGTCATGAAGTCACAAATCAGAAAGCGAACTCTCAGAAAGCTATTCTGTAGTTGTTATGGGAGCATACTTCCTTTTTCACTGTCGGCCCGAATTG
>NW_022297995.1:0-1372 GCF_002776525.5 Piliocolobus tephrosceles
TCGGGTATACACTCAGTAATGGAATCTCTGGGTCAAATGGTATTTCTAGTTCTAGATCCTTGAGGAATCACCACACTGTCTTCCACAATGGTTGAACTAATTTACACTCCCACCAACAGTGTAAAATCATTCCTATTTCTCCACATCCTCTCCAGAACCTGTTGTTTCCTGACTTTTTAATGATAGCCATTCTAACTGGCATGAGATGGTATCTCATTGTGGTTTTGATTTACATTTTTCTGATGACCAGTGATGATGAGCATTTTCTCTTGTGTCTGTTGGCTGCATAAATATCATCTTTTGCTAAGTGTCTGCTCATATTTTTGCCCACTTTTTGATGGTGTTGTTTTTCTCTTGTAAATTTGCTTAAGTTCTTTGTAGATTCTGGATATTAGTCCTTTGTCAGATGGATAGATTGCAAAAATTTTCTCCCATTCTGTAGGTAGTCTGCTCAATCTGATGATGGTTTATTTTGCTGTGCAGCAGCTCTTTCATTTAATTAGATCCTATTTGTCGATTTTGACTTTTGTTGTCATTGCTTTTTGTGTTTTAGTCATGAAGTCTTTGCCCGTGCCTGTGTCCTGAATGGTGTTGCCTAGGTTTTCTTCTAGGTTTTTTTTTTTTTTTTTTTTTTTATGGTTTTAGGTCTTACATTTAAGTCTTTAATCTATCTTGAGTTAATTTTTGTATAAGGTATAAGGAAGGGATCCAGTTTCAGCTTTCTACATACGGCTAGCCAGTTTTCCCAGCACAATTTATTAAATAGGGAATCCTTTCCCCATTGCTTGTTTTTGTCAGGTTTTCAAAGATCAGATGGCTGTAGATGTGTGGTGTTATTTCTGAGGTCTCTGTTCTGTTCCATTGGTCTGTATATCTGTCTTGATACCAATACCATGCTGTTTTGGTTATGGTAGCCTTGTAGCATAGTTTGAAGTCAGGTAGTGTGATGCCTCCAGCTTTGTTCCTTTGGCTTAGGATTGTCTTGGCTATGGGGGCTCTTTTTTGGTTCCATATGAACTTTAAAGCAGGTTTTTCCAATTCTGTGAAGAAAGCCAGTGGTAGCTTGCTGGTGATAGCATTGAATCTATAAATTACCTTGGGCAGTATGGCCATTTTCATGATATTCATTCTTCTTATCCATGAGCATGGAATGTTCTTCCATTTGTTTGTGTCCTCTTTTATTTAGTTGAGCAGTGGTTTATAGTTCTGTAGAGGTGATTCACATCCCTTTTAAGTTGGATTCCTAGGTATTTTATTCTCTTTGTAGCAATTGTGAATGGGAATTCATTCATGATTTGGCTCTCTTTTTGTCTGTTCTTGGTGTATAGGAATGTTTGTGATTTTTGTACATTGATTTTGTATCCTGAGACTT
>NW_022297996.1:0-3988 GCF_002776525.5 Piliocolobus tephrosceles
TTGTAGGGACATGGATGCAGCTGGAAACCATCATTCTTAGCAAACTATCACAAGAAGAGAAAACCAAACACCGCATGTTCTCATTCACAGGTGGGAACTGAACAATGAGTTCACTTGGACTCGGGAAGGGGAACATCACACACTGGGGCCTATCATGGGGAGGGGGGGAGGGGGGAGGGATTGCATTGGGGAGTTATACCTGATATAAATGATGAATTGATGGGTGCTGACGAGTTGATGGGTGCAGCACACCAACATGGCACAGGTATACATATGTAACAAACCTGCACGTTATGCATATGTACCCTAGAACTGAAAGTATAATAAAAAAATAAAATAAAATAAAATTAAAAAAAGATGTCATGCTTCAATAAGAATGTACATTTATATAGCAAAGATAATTTTTCATCTCTTCTGAATTTTTGTAAATACCTGAACGATAGAAAAACTATTGTTATGGTTACTCAAATATTTAGATGCTTGAATATTTTAAATTGGCATATTCAGATGTCACAATCATTTTATCTCCCAAAGGAGGGAGTCAATTAGAACAACTTGAAAGTGAACAGTGAGTCACATTTATTTAACTCAGTGTTATTAATGTTCTTTTCTATGCAAATAAGAAAATGTATATGTAACCTTCAAATTTAAATACAGGACTTAGTGGAAGGACAAGTAGAAGATTTAGGTTGTTGACATCAAAGAAACCACCCTTTATCTACCAGAAGAGCAAAGCACGCGTAAGTTAAGTTTGGTCATCATGATTTAAGGTGATTAGCTTTTAGATCTCAGCTTAAAACAAAAGGTGGTGGACTCAAACTTCAATAAAGCTTAGCAGAAATCTAAAATCTGGGCGGCAAATATTATTCATTTATTCATGTATTTGTCTACTTGAAAACTATTTATGGAGCACCTACTATATTCCAGGCACTTTTCTACACACAGGAAGATAGCGGAAAAACACAAGTCCCTACTATTATGCGGATTACATTCTAAAGAAAGAAGATATTTTAAAAGACAAATAAAACAATTTTACATAGAGTTAAGAGCTCTGAAGAAAATAGGGCAGTGGGTTAAAGCATAATGGGCAGGAAAGCCCCCTGGAAGGGTTGAATTGAGTTGAAAAGGAATTTATACAAAAATATTGAGACTAAGTATTCCAAGTAAAGGGATCAGCTAGTGAAAAAGGTCCTGAAACTAATAAAAAATAACTCCCTTAGCTTGTCCAAAGAACAAGAAGGCCACTGTGATTAAAATGTATGCAGAGGAAAACAGATTGAGGAAGAAAACAAATGAAACTCTCTATTCAGTTCATATTTGTGACTTGATTTCAATCACATTTGAATAAAAATATTTTGTGGCTATTAAATCTTTCCTATGAATCTATGTTCTTTGAAAAGTGTCAAGTTGGCATACTATGACTGTTTTATTCGTCTTTCAGTTTTCTTCCCCATTAGTCACTAAGAACAGTGAGTTATAGATGATAGATAGATTAGATAGATGATAGATAGATAGATAGATAGATAGTTAGATTAGATAGATAGATAGATAAATAGATACATAGATAGATATAGATATATATGAATGATTGAAAGTGAAGAAAATAGCTAAAAGGAAAAAACTGTTAAAGGAACTGTTAAAAGGGACTTTGATTGAATTGTCAAGTCTGTTGGCAAGATGAACTGCTAGAGTAGGGTAACATTCTGCTTTGATTATAGTTCTCTTCTTGAAAGAAGAGAACTATATTTTCATTTTTCCTATGAATTGAAATTTCTATGTGTTCAACAAAGCTTTAGAGGCATCCATCTAAATATTCGTCTAGTTGAATATTTGAGAGATAGCTAGGAGTAGAATCAATGTGAGTGTAGCATTTGCCAACTTAAATCTCACCACTGAATAAACAGATGGAGAGAAAAATTATTAAACGGTATAAATGTCACCTTCACTTTTTTGATACAAGCAAAGAAATGTGTGCCGGCTTGGTTAGAAGATTTTTGCTAGACAGATGTATGCTCAGATCCAGTCTATTTATTAGAGAACACTCTCAGCTCTCATTTTCAATTTTAATCACTGTGTCAATTTTAAAAGGGCAGTTCTCATTACATAAACATTTGGAAGTTATAAAGCTGAAAGGTCAGGGTATAGCCAAGACAAAAGATAACATGCCACCAGCTGGCACAAACTTCCATGAGCAAAACTTTCCTCCCAGCAAGCCTAACCCTCAGACACCAAGATCCTAGCACATACCAACCATTGTTAAACATTTTCCTATATCTCCAACTAAGTATTTTATTTGTGGGGACACAGTTATACATATTATTCCACCGGAAGATTAGGGAGGGTAGAATTCTTCAAAAAAACTTTATGACAATTAGTATCATAATTTGACTCAACCAAATAGCTTTAGATTAATCATCATAATTGCTACTGTTATTCAGCAATAACTCTGTACCTATTGTTCACTCTGTTATTTCAGTTAATCCTTACCACATCTGTGTGAGGTAGGTGTTTTTATCACCAACATACTGAAATGGAAATTAGGATTTAGGGAATTTAAGCAATTTTCTGAATTATAATTCAACAGGTGTGTGGCAGATATAACTTTTCCCCAGATCTGTCTAACTTCAAAACATGGTATTAATCTCTTTACTAGGCTATCTCCATGAATAAGTGCAGCTTGAGTTGAAGGTTTTACTTTACATACCCTAAAATTTGTACTGGAGGAGTCAAGAAATCCTAAAACACCTGGGAGAAAAGAAAGCATGAATCTTTCACATCACAGTATTTTTATCACCTTTATCTAAAATAGTGCAATATAAATTGAAAGTTCTAAAAAGTACTGGTAGGACTGTTAGTTAAAAATAGGAGAATAAACGTCTATTTTCTTATTCTTTTTCTTTGAAACTCATGAAAAATTATGTATATGTATAATTATATATATATATAATTATATACTATATATCAGGTATATGAAATATATAGGCAAAGATGAAATTTGACCTGTTTCTTTCTCAGACTTTTCTTTTTTTTTTTAATTTTTGAGACAGAGTCTTGCTCTGTCACCCAGGCTGGAGTAGTACAGTGATGCAATCTCAGCTCACTGCAACCTCTGCCTCCCAGGTTCAAGTGATTCTCCTGCCTCAGCATCCGGAGTAGCTGAGATTACAGGATTACAGGCGCATGCCACCACACCTGGCTAATTTTTTTTTTTTTTTTTTTGTATTTTTAGTAGAGATAGGGTTTCACCATGTTGGTCAGGCTGGTTTCGAACTCCTGACCTGATGATCCACCTGGTTTGGCCTCCCAAAGTTCTGGGATTATAGGCATGAGCCACCACACCCAGCTGACTTTTCTTAAAATTAAGAAGCATTGCCTTAAATGGCCTATATGAATATCCTTTGATTGTAGAGACAAGAACTAGGAATATATCTGTATCACATGAGAGAATGGATAAGACCCTTGTAGAAACCTTTACTGAGATCACAAAATACAAATGAACATGGAGCTGAAGGCGAAATTGTGCTGATTACGAAGTTGTATGTTCATTGTGTTAGCAGATCAAGGAAGAAAAGTACAAAGTGATAGTAGCACAGAAAGCTGTGACCTAAAAAGCTGTCTTCAATAAACCTCTTACATTAACAACAATAACAAGGACTGGAAAGTTGCCCCCAGGACAAAGGAAAATAGACTTATTGAGGATACTTGCAACAGCAATTCCAAGAAGATGCTGACTGGCTCAGTTTATTGTTTCTATTTCTCCCCAAGTGATTCTTCAATAAATAGCTTCATTGAAAGTAATAATGACAATCCAATTAGTATGGAACTCTTTTGGCGGGCAAGAGGATAAATAAAGATGAATCAGAATACGAGGAAAATACAGATGAAAGATGTTAAGAGTAAATACACAAGGAAACAGGAAAAGAAACTATAAGAATAGTTCTTTGCAGGTGTTATATTTTTAAAAATAAAGAAAAACTACATTTTTTTT
>NW_022298001.1:0-12215 GCF_002776525.5 Piliocolobus tephrosceles
TGATTGCACTGTGGTCTGAGAGACAGTTTGTTATAATTTCTGTTCTTTTACATTTGTTGAGGAGTGCTTTACTTCCAATTATGTGGTCAATTTTGGAATAAGTGTGATGTGGTGCTGAGAAGAATGGATAAGCTGTTGATTTGGGGTGGAGAGTTCTGTAGATGGTTATTAGGTTCGCTTGGCGCAGAGTTGAGTTCAATTCCTGGATAACCTTGTTGACTTTCTGTCTCGTTGATCTGTCTAATGTTGACAGTGGGGTATTAAGTCTAAGTCTCTTTGTAAGTCTCTAAGGACTTGCTTTATGAATCTGGGTGCTCCTGTATTGGGTGCATATATATTTAGGATAGTTAGCTCTTCCTGATGAATTGATCCCTTTACCATTATGTAATGGCCTTCTTTGTCTCTTTTGATCTTTGATGGTTTAAAGTCTGTTTTATCAGAGACTAGGATTGCAACCCCAGCTTTTTTTTGTTTTCCATTTGCTTGGTAGATCTTCCTCCATCCCTTTATTTTGAGCCTATGTATGTCTCTGCATGTGAGATGGGTCTCCCGAATACAGCAGACTGATGGGTCTTGACTCTTTATCCATTTCACCAGTCTGTGTCTTTTAATTGGACCGTTTAGTCCATTTACATTTAAGGTTAATATTGCTATGTGTGAACTTGATCCTGTCATTATGACGTTAGCTGGTTATGTTGCTCACTAGTTGATGCAGTTTCTTCCTAGCATTGATGGACTTTACATTTACATTTTGACATGTTTTTGCAATGGTTGGTACCTGTTGTTCCTTTCCATGTTTAGTGTTTCCTTCAGGATCTCTTGTAGGGCAGGCCTGGTGGTGACAAAATCTCTAAGCATTTGCTTATCTGTAAAGGATTTTATTTCTCCTTCACTTATGAAACTTAGTTTGGCTGGATATGAAATTCTGGGTTGAAAATTCTTTTCTTTTCAATTGAATATTGAATATTGGCCCCACTCTCTTCTGGCTTGGAGAGTTTCTGCTGTGAGATCTGCTGTTAGTCTGATGGGCTTCCCTTTGTGTGTAACCCGAGCTTTCTCTCTGGCTGCCCTTAACATTTTTTTATTCATTTCAACCTTTTTGAATCTGACAATTATGTGTCTCGGAGTTGCTCTTCTCAAGGAGTATCTTTGTGGCGTTCTCTGTATTTCCTGAATTTGAGTGTTGGCCTGCCTTACTAGGTTGGGGAAGTTCTCCTGGATGATATCCTGCAGAGTGTTTTCCAACTCAGTTCCATTTTCCCCGTCACTTTCAGGCACACCAATCAGACATAGATTTGGTCTTTTCACATAATCCCATACTTCTTGGAGGCTTTGTTCATTTCTTTTCCCTCTTTTTTCTCTACACTTCTCTTCTTACTTCATTTCATTCATTTGATCTTCAATTGCTGATACTCTTTCTTTCAGTTGATCGAGTTGGTTACTGAAGCTTGTGCATTTGTCATGTAGTTCTCGTGCTATGGTTTTCATCTCAGATCTCAACCTCCATGCTGGGAGATCCACTGCTCTCTTTGAAGCTATCAGACAGGGACATTTACTTTTGCTGAGGTTTCTTCTGCTTTTTGTTTAGCTATGCCCTGTCCCCAGAGGAGGAGTCTACAGAGGCAGGCTGGCCTTCTTGAGCTGTGGTGGGCTCCACCCAATTCGAGCTTCCTGCAGGCTTTGTTTATCCACTTAAGCCTCAGCAATGGTGGGTGCCCCTCCCCTTGCCTCGCTGCCGCCTTGCAGTTAAATCTCAGAGTGCTGTGCTAGCAATGAGGAAGGCTCCGTGGGCATGGGACCCTCTGGGCCAGGTGTGAGATACAATTTCCTGGTGTGCCGTTTGCTAAGACCCTTGGTAAAGCACAATATTAGGGTGGGAGTTACCCCATTTTCCAGGTGTTGTGTGCCTCAGTTTCCCTTGGCTAGGAAAAGGGATTCCCTTCCCCCTTTTGCTTCCCAGGTGAGGTGATGCCTTGCCCTGCTTCAGCTCTTGCTGGTCGGGCTGCACCAGCTGACTACCACCAATTGTGGTGGTGGCACTCCCCAGTGAGATGAACCCGGTACCTCAGTTGAAAATGCAGAAATCACCCGTCTTCTGTGTCACTCATGCTGGGAGCTGGAGGCTGAAACTGTTCCTATTCGGCCGTCTTCGGCATGCCCATCTTTCCAGCTTTTAAAGAGGGAAATGATGTCCAATCTATTGGTTAGCCAAGTCCAATAAACACAATGCAGGAATAAAATAATGCCTGTGTTCTAAGATTGTACTGGACTCATGACACATAGAATTTTAAAATTCTCAAAAGAAGACATTTATGCAGCCAACAGACATATGAAAAAATGCTCATCAACTCTGGTCATTAGAGAAATGGAAATCAAAACCACAGTGAGATACCATCTCACGCCAGTTAGAATGGCAATCATTAAAAAGTCAGGAAACAACAGATGCTGGAGTGGATGTGGAGAAATAGGAATGCTTTTACACTGTTGGTGGGAGTGTAAATTAGTTCAATGACAGTGTGGCAATTCCTCAAGGATCTAGAACTAGAAATACCATTTGGACCAGCAATCCCTTTACTCGGTATATATCCAAAGGATTATAAATCACTCTACTATAAAGACACATGCACATGCATGTTTGTTGCGGCATGATTCACAATAGCAAAGACTTGGAACCAACCCAAATGTCCATCAATGATAGACTGGATTTAGAAAATGTGGCACATATACACCATGGAATGCTTTGCAGCCATAAAGGAGGATAAGTTCATGTCCTTTGCAGAGGCATGTATGAAGCTGGAAACCATCATTCTCAGCAAACTATCACAAGAAGAGAATACCAAACACAGCATGTTTTCATTCATAAGTAGGAGATGAACAATGAGAACACATGGACATAGGGAGGGAACATCACACACTGGGGCCTGTTGGGGGTGGGGGCCTAGGGGAGAGATAACTTTAGGAGAAATACCTAATGTAGGTGATGGGTTGATAGTAAACCACCATGGCACGTGTACACCTATGTAACAAAACTGCAAGTTCTGCACATGTACCTCAGAACTTAAAGTATAATAAAAAATAATAATATATGAAAATGTCACCATTGTCGTCATCTGAGGGGATACATATAATGTGTTTAAGGATTATTCAATTCAGTAGGAGAGTCCATCAGTGAATATGGCCAATAAAATAATCCAACTACAAAAAATAAATAATGGTCCAAATTGGAAAGGAAGGAGTAAAATTATCTCTGTTCATATGACATAATCTTTATAAAATATTTTTTATTTCAATAGCTTTTGAAGTACAAGTGGTTTTTGATTAGATGGATGAATTGTATAGTGGTGAAGTCTGAGATTTTAGTGCACTTATCACCCAAGTGGTGTACATTGTACCCAACATGTAGTTGTTTTTACCCCTCACCCCCTCCCATGCTCCCACTTCTGAGTCTCCAAAGTCCATTATACCACTCTGAATGCCTTTACATATGCATAGCTTAGCTCCCAGTTATAAGTGAGAACATATGGCATTTGGTTTTCCATTCCTGAGTTACTTCACTTAGAATAATGTTATATTTAGAAAACCTTAAGCATTATTTTTAAAAACTGCTATTATTAATAAATAAATTTAGCAAAGTTGCAAGGTTCAAAATCATCACAAAAAAGCAGGAGCAGGGTCTTTTTCCTATGTACTACTAACAGTGAACAGTACAAAAAGATAATTAAGAAAACAATACAATTTACAATAGCTTCAAAAATAATAAGACACTTAGGTACAAATTTAACCAAGGTGAAGAACTTACACTGAAAACTAAAAAACATTGCTCAAAGAAATCAAAGAAAACATGTAAATGGAAAAAAGAATCCTGTGATTTTGGATTAGAAGACAATATTGCTTCAACTTCATACTACCCAAAACAATCTATAGATGTAGTGCAATCCCTGTCAAAATCCTAGTGACATTTTTTACAGAAATAAGAAAAACCATTCTAAAATTCATATGGAATCTCAAGGATCCTGAATAGCCAAAACAATCTTGAAAAAGAAGAGCAAAGTTGAAGGTCTCACTTTTCCTGATTTTAAAATACACAGAAATGCTACAGTAATCAAAACATTGTGGTACTGGTTTAAAGATAAATATATAGGCCAGTGGAACAGAATACAGAGCCCATGAATAAACTCTTGTGTATATGGCCAAATGATTTTCAACAAGGGTGCCAAGACCACACAGTGAAAAATGAGCAGTCTTTTCAACAAACACTGTTGATAAAACTGAGAACCTACATGCAAAAGAATAAAATGGGCCAGGTGTGGTGGCTTCCACCTATAATTCTGGCTACTTGAGAGGTTGAGATGGGAGGATTGCTTAAGGAAAAGAGTTCAAGGCTGCAATGAGCTTTGATTAGGCCACTGTACTCCAGTGTGGGTGACAAAGTGAAACCGCTTCTCTTAAGCAGAAAAAGAATAAAGTGGAATTTTTACCTTAAACCATATACAAAAATTAACTAAAAATGGATTAAAGATCTAAACATAAGACCTAAAACTATAAACTCTCAGAAGAAAATTGTATTAGTCTCTTCTTACAAAAAGACATACGTGAGACTGGGTAATTTAAAAAGGAAAGAGGTTTAATTGACTCACAGTTCAGCATGGCTGGGAAGGCCTCAGGAAACTTACAATCAGAAAGTTTCTCAAAAAGGAGAAATGCCAAGCAAAAGGAATAAAAACCTCTTATAAAACCATCAGGTCTCATGCAAATTGACTCACTATCATGAGAACAGCATGAGGTTAACCAACCCCATGATTCAATTACCTCCCACTGAGTCCCTCCCATGACACAGAGATTATGGGAACTACAATTCAGGATGAGATTTGAGTGGGGACACAGCCAAACCTTATCAAAAACATAAGGAAAAAATCTTCATGGCACTGGATTTGGTAATGATTTCTTACATATGACAGCAAAAGCAACAAAAGCAAAAATAAATAAATGAGACTACATACAATTTCAAAACTTCTGCAAATCAAAGGATACAATCAATAGAATGGAAAGGCAATGTATACAAGGGTAGAAAGTATTTTCAAATCGTAATCTGATACAGGGTTAATATCCAGAATATGTAAAGAATTTTTTCAACTCAACAATAAAAATAACCCCATTTAAAAATAGGCAAAGCAAAGCAATCTACAGATTCAATGCTATTCCTACCAAATTATCAATGTGATTTTTCACAGGATTAGAAAAAAACTATTCTAAAATTCATATGGAATCACAAAAGAACCTGAATAGCCAAGGCAATACTAAGCAAAAAGAACAAAGCTGGAGGCATCACATTACCGAACTTCTAACTATACTATAGGCAACACTAACCAAAACAGTAAAGTACTGGTACAAAAATAGGCACAGAGACCGATGGAACAGAATAGATACCTCTGAAATAAAGCCACACACCTAAAACCAACTGATCTTTGGCAAAACCAATAAAAATAAATAGTGAGGAAAGAACACGTCATTCAAAAAATGGAGCTGGAAAAACTGGCTAACCATATACAGAACAATGAACCAGGACCACTATCTCTCACCATATGCAAAAATTAACTTAAGATGGATTAAAGACTTAAATGCCAGACCTTAAACTATAAAAATCCTAGAAGAAACTCTGGGAAATACTCTTCTAGACATCGGCCTAGGCAAAGAATTTATGACTAAGTTCTCAAAAGCAAACGCAAATAAAACAGAAATTGACAAATGAGATCTAATTAAACTAAATAGCTTCTGCACAGCAAAAGAAATTATCAACAAAGTAGACGGGCAACCTACAGAATGGAATGAAGAAAATATTTGCAAACTACATCTGACAAAGGACTAACATCCAGAATCTATAAGGAACTTGAAAAAATCAAAAAGAATAAAACAAATAACATCATTAAGAAGCGAGCAAAGTAAATGAACAATAACTTCTCAAAAGAAGACAAAAAAGTGGCCAACAAACATATGAAAAAATGCTCAGCAGTAATAATCAGAGAGCTACAAATCAAAACCACAATGAGATATCATCTCACACCAGTCAAAACGGCTATTATTAAAAAGTTGGAAAATAACAGACATTGGTGAGGTTGTGGAGCAAAGGGAAAACTTGTATACTATTGGTGGGCATGTAAATCCTTCCAGCCACTGTGGAAAGTAGTCTGAAGGTTTTTTAAAGAACTTAAAACAGAGCCACATATCCATAGGAAAATAGACAATTATATTAAAAAGACACATGAACTCATATGTTCATCACCACACTATTCACAACAGCAAAGACATGGAATTAACCTAGGTGTCCATCAATGGTGGATTAGACAAAGAAAATATGGTACATATACACCATGGAATACTACACAGTCATAAAAAAAAGAATGAAATCATGTTCTTTGCAGGAACATAGATACAACTGGAGACCATTACCCTAAGTGAATTAACACAGAAACAGAAAACTAAATACCACATGTTCTCCCTTATAAGTGGGAGCTAAACACTGAGTATACATGGGCACAAAGACAGGAACACTAAACAATGGGGATTTCAAAAAGGGGAAGAAAGTAGGGGGAAAAGGGTTGAAAAACCATCTATTGAATACTGGGTTTACTACTTAGATGACAGGAAGAGTAGAAGCCCAACCTCAGCATCATACAATATACCCATTTAACAAACCTGTACATGTACCCCCTGAATCTAAAACAAAATTTTAAAAACTGGCAAACGACTTGAATAGACATTTTTCCAAAGCTAATCAAATAGCCAAAAAGTCTATGAAAAGATGCTGAACATTACTAATCATTAAGGAAATGCAAATTAAATCTACATATCACCTTACATTCATTAGGATGGCAAATATCAAAAACAAAAATAACAAGTGTTGTCAAGGATGTGGAGAAATTGGAACCTTGTGCACAGTTGGTGGAAATGTTAAATGTGCAACCAATATGAAACAGAGTATAGTTGTTCCTCAAGAAACTGAAAACTGGGCCAGGCGCGGTGGCTCAAGCCTGCAATCCCAGCACTTTGGGGGCAGAGACGGGCGGATCATGAGGTCAGGAGATTGAGACCATCCTGGCTAACACGGTGAAACCCCGTCTCTACTAAAAAATACAAAAAACTAGCCGGGCGAGGTGGCGGGTGCCTGTAGTCCCAGCTACTCGGGAGGTTGAGGCAGGAGAATGGTGTAAACCTGGGAGGCAGAGCTTGTAGTGAGCTGAGATCCGGCCACTGCACTCCAGCCTGGGCGACAGAGCAAGACTCCGTCTCAAAAAAAAAAAAAAAGAAACTGAAAACTGATTTACCACATGATCCAGCAATCTCACTTTTAGCAATATACCAAAAGAATTTTAAGGAGAATCTCAAAGAAATATGTGTACTCCCATGTTCACTGCAGCACTATTCACCGTAGTGAAAAGGTGGAAGAAATCCAAATGTTCATTGAGCGGACTAGTGGATAAAGAAAATGTGGTATATACACTCTTATTCAACATAGTATTGGAAGTTCTGACCAGGTCAATCAGGCAAGAGACAGAAATAAAGGGGATTCAAATAGTGAAAGAGGAAGTCAAATTATCTTTGCTTGCAGATGACATGATCCTATATCTAGAAAACAGCATCGTCTCAGCCCAAAAGCTCCTTAAGCTGATAATCTACTTCAGAAAAGTCTCAGGATACAAAATCAGTGTGCAAAAACCACTACCATTCCTATACACCAATAACAGGCAAGCAGAGAGCCAAATTATGAATGAACTCCCATTCACAATTACTCCAAGAAAATAAAATACCAGAAATACGGTTAACAAGGAAAGTGAGGGACCTCTTCAAGGGGAACTACAAACCACTGCTCAAGGAAATAGGAGAGGACACAAACAAATGGAAAAACACTCCATGCTCATGGATTGAAAGAATCAATATCCTGAAAATGGACATACTGCCCAAAGTAATATATAAATTTAATGCTATTCCCATTAAATTACCATTGACATTCTTCAAAGAATTAGAAGAAACTATTTTAAAGTTCATATGGAACCAAAAAGGAGCCCAAGTAACCAAGACAATCCTAAGCAAAAAGAACAAAGCTGGAGGAACCATGTTACTCAACTTCAAACTACACTGCAGGGCTACAGTATAAAACAGCATGGTACTGCTGCAAAAACAAACACATAGACCAATGGAACAGAATAGAGAACTCAGAAATTACACTGCACACCTACAACCATCTGATCTTCAACAAACCTGACAAAAACAAGCAATGGGGAAAGGACTTCCTATTTAATAAATGATGTTGGGAAAACTGGCTAGCCATATGCAGAAAATTGAAACTGGACCCCTTCCTTATGCCTTACACAAAAATTAACTCAAGATGGATTAAGGGCTTAAATGTAAAGTCCAAAACTATAAAAATCCCAGAGGAAGATCTAGGTAATACCATTCAGGACATAGACACGGACGAATATTTTATGACAAAAACACCAAAAGCAGTGGTGACAAAAGCAAAAATTGACAAATGAGATCTAATTAAACTAAAGAGTTTCTGCACATCAAAAGAAGCTATCATCGGAGTAAACAGACAACCTACAGAATGTGAGAACATTTTTGCAATCTATCCACCTGCCAAAGTCTAATATCCAGAATCTACAAGGAACTTAAAATAATTTACAAGAAAAAAACAAACAACCCCATTAAAAAGAAGGAAAGGACATGAACAGACAATTCTCAAAAGAAGACATTTTTGTGGCCAAAAAAACACATGAAAAGAAAGCTCAACATCACTTATAATTGCAGAAAGGCAAATCAAAACCACATCGAGATACCATCTCACACCAGTCAGAATGGTGTTATTTAAAAGTCAATAAACAACAGATGCTGGTGCGCTGGTGAGGTCTCAGAGAAAAAGGAGTGCTTTTACACTGTTGGCGGGAGTGTAAATTAGTTCAATCATTGTGGAAGGCAGTGTGATCACTCCTCAAAGATCTAGAACCAGAAATACCATTTGACCCAGCAAGCCCCACTACTGGGTAAATCCCCAAAGGAACATAAATAATTCTATTGTAAAGATACATACACATGTTTGTTCACTGCAGCACTATTCACAATAGCAAAGACATGGAATCAACCTAAATGCCCATCAATGATAGGCTGGATAAAGAAAATGTGGTACATATACACCATGGAATACTATGCATCCATAAAAAGGAACAAGATCTTGTCCTTCGCAGGGACATGGATGGAGCTAGAAGTCATTATCCTCAGCAAACTAACACAGGAACATGAAACTAAATACCACATGTTCTTACTTATAAGTGGAGGCTGAATGATTAGGACACATGAACACGTGGTGAGGGGGAACAACACACACAGGGGCCTGTTGGGGGGTGGGTAAGGGGAGGGAGAGCATCAGGAAGAATAGATAGTGTATGCTGAGCTTAATATCTATGTGATGGGTTGATCTGTGCAGCAAACTACAAACTACCATGGCACATGTTTACCTATGTAACAAACCTGCACATCCTGAATATGTACCCTGTAACTTAAAATAAAAGTTAAAGAAAAAGAAAGAAAGATCCACAGGATAAAAGCATGCTTCAGTAGAAAATAGGGGATGATATCTAACACACATGCCTTTCCATTGCCATCACTCTAATGACAAGTGCTGGGGGATTCTTGGGCTACAACCGTTTTTTTTTCCCAGAGCACTATAGAGGTTACTCCATTATTTTCTCTATCAGACACCTTTTGTGTCCACCTTTGACACCAGTTGTTTTCTTGTCTTGGCATGCCTGACCTCACAGTGCTTCACATCAGCTGTGATTCTCCTCCTTTCTGCCTTTGGGCTTCCCTAACGCTGAGCAGTAAGAGGCTCAAAAAATAACAGATGTTGAAGTGGATGTAGTGAAAAGGAAACATTTTTCCACTGTTGGTGGGAATGTCAACTAGTACAACCACTATGGAAAACAGTGTGGAGATTCCTTAAGGAACTAAAAGTAGTTCTCCTGTTTGATCCAGCAATCCCACTACTAGGTATCTACTCAGAGGAAAAGAAGCCATTATACCAAAAAGATATTTGCACACACAGGTTTTTAGTAGCACAATTTGCAATTGTAAAAATATGGAACCAGCCCAAATGCCCATCAATCGATGAGTGGATAAAGAAAATATGGGGACGGAGCAAGATGGCCGAATAGGAACAGCTCCAGTCTCCAACTCCCAGCGCGAGCGACACAGAAGACCGATGATTTCTGCATTTTCAACTGAGGTACTGGGGTCATCTCATTAGGGAGTGCCGGACAATCGGTGTTGGTCAGCTGCTGCAGCCCGACCAGCGAGAGCTGAAGCAGGGCGAGGCATCACCTCACCTGGGAAGCGCAAGGGGGAAGGGAATCCCTTTTCCAAGCCAGGGCAACTGAGACACACAACACCTGGAAAATCGGGTAACTCCCACCCCAATACTGCGCTGTAAGCACACCGGCACACCGGAGAATATATCCCACACCTGGCCGGGAGGGTCCCATGCCCATGGAGCCTCCCTCCTTGCTAACACAGCAGTCTGCAGTCTGCGGCAATCTAACGGCAAGGCAGCAGCGAGGCTGGGGGAGGGGCGCCCACCATCGCTGAGGCTTAAGTAGGTAAACACAGCCACTGGGAAGCTCGGACTGGGTGGAACTCACAGCAGCTCAAGGAAACCTGCCTGTCTCTGTAGACTCCGCCTCTGGGGACAGGGCACAGCTAAACAACAACAACAAAAAAAGCAGCAGAAACCTGCCCAGACGCAAACGACTCTGTCTGACAGCTTTGAAGAGAGCAGTGGATCTCCCAACACAGAGGTTGAGATCTGAGAAGGGACAGACTGCCTGCTCAAGTGGGTCCCTGACTCCTGAGTAGCCTAACTGGGAGACATCCTCCACTAGGGAAGTCTGACACCCCACACCTCACAGGGTGGAGTACACCCCTGAGAAGAAGCTTCCAAAGTAAGAATCAGACAGGTACAAGCGCTGTTCAGCAATATTCTATCTTCTGCAACCTCTGCTGCTGATACCCAGGCAAACAGGGTCTGGAGTGGACCTCAAGCAAATCTCCAACAGACCTAGAGCTGACGGTCCTGACTGTTAGAAGGAAAACTATCAAACAGGAAGGACACCTATACCAAAACCCCATCAGTACGTCACCATCATCAAAGACCAGAGGCAGATAAAACCACAAAGATGGGGAAAAAGCAGGGCAGAAAAACTGGAAATTCAAAAAATAAGAGGGCATCTCCCCCTGCAAAGGAGCACAGCCCATCGCCAGCAACAGATCAAAGCTGGTCAGAGAATGACTTTGACGAGATGAGAGAACAAGGCTTCAGTACATCAAACTTCTCCGAGCTAAAGGAGGAATTATGTACACACCACAAAGAAACTAAAAATCTTGAAAAAAGAGTGGAAGAATTGACAGCTAGACTAATTAATGCAGAGAAGGTCATAAACGAAATGACAGAGATGAAAACCATGACACGAGAAATACGTGACAAATCCACAAGCTTCAGTAACCGACTCGATCAACTGGAAGAAAGAGTATCAGCGATTGAGGATCAAATGAATGAAATGAAGCGAGAAGAGAAGTCTAAAGAAAAAAGAAGAAAAAGAAATGAACAAAGCCTGCAAGAAGTATGGGATTATGTAAAAAGACCAAATCTAGGTCTGATTGGGGTGCCTGAAAGTGAGGGGGAAAATGGAACGAAGTTGGAAAACACTGTTCAGGATATCATCCAGGAGAACTTCCCCAACCTAGCAGGGCAGGCCAACATTCAAATTCAGGAAATACAGAGAACGCCACAAAGATACTCCTCCAGAAGAGCAACTCCAAGACACATAATTGCCAGATTCACCAAAGTTGAAATGAAGGAAAAAATGTTAAGGGCAGCCAGAGAGAAAGGTCGGGTTACCCACAAAGGGAAGCCCATCAGACTAACAGCACATCTCTCGGCAGAAACTCTACAAGCCAGAAGAGAGTGGGGGCCAATATTCAACATTCTTAAAGAAAAGAATTGTAAACCCAGAATTTCAAATCCAGCGAAACTAAGTTTCATAAGTGAAGGAGAAATAAAATCCTTTACAGATAAGCAAATGCTTAGAGGTTTTGTCACCACCAGGCCTGCCTTACAAGAGACCCTGAAGGAAGCCCTAAACATGGAAAGGAACAACCGGTACCAGCCA
>NW_022298002.1:0-1660 GCF_002776525.5 Piliocolobus tephrosceles
ATAATTTTTTTTTTTTTTTTTTTTTTTTATAACAATTTTTAAAAACTATTTTCTTTTGTAAATTTTAAAAAATAAAATATAGCTGAACATTCAGCAAAATTAAAAATAAAAAAATAGTTTTTTTGTCATCGTGGGTGTCGAAAATGACGAGATTCTGCGATTCGGAAGAGGAATCAAGCAAAATACAGGAGATAAAGGCACAGTCGGAAGAAGTTTTCAGACATGAACAAAACTTTCAACATGAAGTTTGTTACGAAACAAGAGATTGCTCGATTCATGCGGGACGACAAGATAGCAGCCCCTTCCAAAAAAAAAAAAAAAAAAAAAAAAAAAATCTGTAGCAGCGGTGGTACATATTAAAAAATGAATACTTACGGCAGTAGCACTAAAAGTGATTTCCCATATAAAGAGGCTAAAGAAATGCTATTTCAAATAGTGAATATTTACGACAGGAGAACTAAAGGTAGATACAGTCAAACAATGATTTTTTAAACGCAGTAAAGAAGAATCTATTGATAACGTTTCGGTTGTGCAAGAACCTGAGAAAGAAAAAGAATGTGATAATCCAAAAAAAAAAAAAAAAAAAAAACAATTATAGATTATTGTGTGCAAAATGAAACAAATAATGATATACCTCAGCTTACAGAAATGGTATTAATGGCACTTGTAGAATTAGACACGACAATCCCACTCATAGGCTCAGGAGATAAAAACATCTACCCTTGGATCATTCCCAAAAAAGAAAAATTAGACTTATCAAATACGCATCCACAAAATATAAACAACGAATTTTCATAACAAAACACAGACTGTTCGGCCCTGATAGAAAAAGTAAGGAGCGTATACGAGTTGAGGTCATCAAAAAAAAAAAAAAAAATGAAGCCAAAAAATAAAAAAAAAAGAAAAGGGAAGAAATTGTACCCAAAACCTTTAAGAAAAAAGAAATCATAAAATTTTTATTATTTGACAAATTTAATTTTGTTCAACTTATTATGATCGTTAGTGCTATTGTTATTATTAATTTTATGAAACTGATATGATTTGGTTTTATATTATTTATGTTACTATCTGTAATATTTATAATTTGGTTTTTTTTTGTTTGTAATTATTATTTACATCATATTATTATTACACGTATTGTTAATATACACTTACTGGTTTATAACTTATTATGATTTTGTCACTATTGTATCGTTAATGTGTGATTATCAATATTTTTTCTTACGATGATTTGATTTTAATAATGTTTCATCCATTATTTATATCATTATTTGATGTTATCACGCGTTCTTCTCATGATCACTTCTTTCATCTTGACTTCCTTCTATGTTTTCGAAAGTATCAACAATTTATGTTGGTTACAAATATAACCGCTGCACATGCAAAAGTGGAAATTTTGAAAAATGAAAAATTTGGAAATTGTTTATATATATATATATATATATATATATAGTGACTTATGACATAATGAAGTTAGCGAGAGAATAACTTTTTGATCAGAAATGAAATATTATAGTAGCATAACAAAAGTTTGAAGTCACATAAACAGAAATTTTTTTTTTGTTATAATTGCCATAAATGCTGAACCAATAATTATGTAGAAATACTATATTAATGTATAAACAAAATATGCATATAAATGTTGAAGTTATACAAATGT
>NW_022298003.1:0-10741 GCF_002776525.5 Piliocolobus tephrosceles
AGTCTCGCTCTGTCGCCCAGGCTGGAGTGCAGTGGCCGGATCTCAGCTCACTGCAAGCTCCGCCTCCTGGGTTCACGCCATTCTCCTGCCTCAGCCTCCCGAGTAGCTGGGACTACAGGCGCCCGCTAACACGCCCGGCTAATTTTTTGTATTTTAGTAGAGACGGGGTTTCACCGTGTTAGCCAGGATGGTCTCGATCTCCTGACCTTGTGATCCGCCCGTCTCGGCCTCCCAAAGTGCTGGGATTACAGGCTTGAGCCACCGCGCCCGGCCAACTTTGTTTTTCTTAATTATTTTACCTGGCACTCCTTCTTGCTGTCTCCTGAAACACCGTTCATTCCTTAGGGCCCAGGTCAAACCCACATTGCCTGCAGGGCTGTGCCTGGCAACACCAGTGCTCACTATTTTATTTATTTATGATTTTTTTTTGAGATGGAGTCTCACTCTGTCACCCATGCTGGAGTGCAGTGGCATGATCTTGGCTCACTGCAATTTCTGCCTCCTGGGTTGATTCTCCTGCCTCAGCCTCCTGAGTAGCTGGGATTACAGGTGCATGCCACCATGCCTGGCTAATTTTCATATATTTAGTAGAGACGGGGTTTTACCATGTTGGCCAGGCTGATCTCAAACTCCCGACCTCAAGTGATCCACCTGCCTTGGCCTCCCAAATTGCTGGGATTACAGGAGTGTGCCACCACACCCGGCCTCAATTCCTGTTCCTTTGTATGATAGCTCTAGCACCTTATATTAAACTTAGGATCTTCTCTTTCTGTCCTCAGTATTCTAAAATGTATTGGCGATATACATTCCCATAGGTCTTCCCCCCTCTGCCCCATTTATTGGATTGATACTTGAAAGGCCCTTTCAATCTGGAGACTGCAGTTTCAAGAACTGCTATATTAGTTTTTTGATAATTTCTTTTCTTCCATGGAATGAAAATCATAAGATTGGATGCTGAAATTTCTGGATTGATAATCTTTTTCATCTTTGTATTCTTGTTCTACTTTTGAAAGATTTCCTCAACTCTATCTTTGAAGTATTCTGTTGAGCTTTAATTAATTTCTATTTTTCTGATAACCAATTTTAAATTTCCAAGATCTCTTTTCTGTTTTTGATTGTTCCTTTCCTGTAGCATTCTGTTCTTGTGTTATTATTGAAGCCTCTCCTGTTCTCATTGTCATTAGGGCTAATGTCCTTAATTTTTTCTTTCAAAAACTGTGTGGGTTTTGCTGAAAAAGAGAAAAGGGGCATGGGTTTTCAAGCCCCACTTTTTTTGTTTTTTTTTGAGAAAGAGTCTTGATCTGTCTCGCCCAGGCTGGAGTGCAGTGGTTCACTGCAACCTCTTCCTCCCGGGTTCAAGCAATTCTCCTGCCTCAGCCTCCCGAGAAGCTGGGATTACAGGTGCATGCCACCATGCCCCGCTAATTTTTGTATTTTCTTAGTGCAGATGGAGTTTTACCTTGTTGGCCAGGCTGGTCTCGAACTCCTGACCTTGTGATCTGCCCACCTCGGCCTCCCAAAGTGCTGGGATTACAGGCGTGAGCCACCACGCCCAGCCCAAGCTCCACTTTTAAACTAAAACTCTCCACTTTCACTTATGATCAATTATGATCAATTACAGTATCTTCTGTTATTTCTCCAAGAATATTAAAGAACAATTTTTGAATATTGCTTCTTGCATTGTCATTGTTTTCTCTGGGTTCTTCTTTCTGTTGATCAATTTTTTTCCATGATCATTTTAATCTCTCTTTTTCACAGTGGAGATTTTTATGAAATGTGTAGTGATCTTGGCTGTTTGTTGATATTTAGGAGCAAAGCACTAAAAAGCTGACTGGAAGTGCTGGCTGTGGGGTGGGGCTTCCCAGTGCGTAGGCTTCACTGAAGGTGGTCACCAGAAAGCGTCCTGTTTTATTCAGGGATCTCTGAAAGTCTGTGTTAGGTCTTGTCTCTGGGAAGGTTCTTCGAAGGAGATGATGGGGAGGAAGGAAGAATCTCCTGACTGTGTGGGGTGATCAAAGGAACCCAGGTGTCTGGACAAACTGCTCAGTACACCGACTTTGAGCTAATGTCCCTGTTTTCGACCTCTGAATAGTGACCTTGCAGACCTGGGTCCTGATCCTGGAACTCAATATGACTGGTCCAACTCATGACGGCATCCCCCTTTGCTGGCCCCCTTGCTTGTAGCATTCTCTACCTGTCAGGTCAACTGCTCTTCCATCATCTGCTTTCCATTTTTCTCCTATCATCAACACCTATCCTTTGTTGTTATAGACTTGCCCATTCCCTTTTTCCTTTGGGTTAATTCCTTTTTTTTTTTTTTTTTGTTTTTGAGACGGAGTCTCACTCTGTTGCCCAGGCTGGAGTGCAGTGGTGCGATCTCCGCTCACTGCAAGCTCCGTCTCCCAGGTTTATGCCGTTCTCCTGCCTCAGCCTCCCGAGTAGCTGGGACTACAGACTCCCGCGTCCGGCCTGGTTAATTCCTTTAAAAGCCTTTGCAGGACGGGCACAGTGGCTCACTCCTGTAATCCCAGCATTTTGGAAGGCTGAGACGAGCAGATCACCTGAGGTCAGGAGTTCGAGACCAGCCTGGCCAACATAGTGAAATCCCGCCTCTACTAAAAATACAAAAGTTAGCCAGGCATGGTGTTGCACGCCAGAGCTACTCGGGAGGCTGAGACAGGAGAATCACTTGAACCTGGGAAGCAGAGGTTGTGGTGAGCCGAGATGGCACCACTGCACTCCAGCCTGGGCGACAGAGTAAGACTCCATCTCAAAAAAAAAAAAAAAAAAAGAAAGAAAGAAAAAAAAGAAAAAGACTTTGCCAACCATCTTAGTGGGATTTGGGTAAGAAGAGGGGAATGTGTGTGGTTGCCACTTTAAACCAGAACCCCTCACTTTCAATTATGTATCATTGATAGCCCAACCTCAAAGAAGACTGTCTAAACTATTGGTTAACCTCAGATCTGCTGATCTGACCCCTCCTCATGGGAAATCCCTCATGCTTCCCCATGATTTATATCCTGTACGTATTCAGCATCATCTATAATGACAGTGGTTCTGCTTTCCAAATGTGAAATCTGGTCACGAAATCTGACAAGCATTTTCGTATTTAATTTGTGACTTTAGCAAGTTGGCTTGATGTTCAAACCCTCACTCGTCATTTGGTTTTAAATATATATATATATTTTTAAATATTATATATATGTATATATATCTGTCTCTCATAGCAGCTGTGAAAGCAGATTACTTCCTAGTTTGAGTCTTGAGTTTCTTCATCCGTAAAATCAATCAGGGTGATAATGCTCATCTCCTAGGGTTGTCAGGATTGAATGAAATAAAGCACTTAGTTCATTATTGGTGTTTGTCGTGTGTTAGTCTCCTCGGTCCTGTGTTTGTATGAAACGTCTTGGCCGAGCGCGGTGGCTCATGCCTGTAATCCCAGCACTTTGGGAGGCTGAGATGGGCGGATCACCTGAGGTCGGGAGTTTGAGACCAGCCTGACCAACATGGAGAAACCCTGTCTCTACTAAAAATACAAAATTAGCCACGTGTGGTGGCACATGCCCAGCTACTCGGGAGGCTGAGGCAGGAGAACCACTTGAACTCAGGAGGTGGAGGTTGCAGTGAGCCAAGATCGCGCCATTGCACTGTAGCCTGGGCAACAAGAGAGAAACTCCGTCTCAAAAAAAGAAAAGAAAAGTCTTATGAATAAAATCAAATTCAGTTATATATTTAATATATGACCTACAGTGAAATGAAAAATTAAATGCATATGAAATAATTAAAATGTATATGAAATTCAGCAACAAAAACACATGCTAAATAGTACGTTATTCTTGTCATTTTTGCCATTTACCATTATGAGGTAAAGAGAAAATCATGTAGATCTCTCTACATCCTTGAAGAGCTCAGCTCGCTGAACAATTATTTATTCTTTTTTTTTTTTTTTTTTTTTTTTGAGGCGGAGTCTCACTCTGCCGCCCAGGCTGGAGTGCAGTGATGTGATCTCAGCTCACTGCAAGCTCCGCCTCCCGGGTTTACGCCATTCTCCTGCCTCAGCCTCCTGAGTAGTTGGGACTACAAGCGCCCGCCACCTCGCCCGGCTAGTTTTTTGTATTTTTTAGTAGAGATGGGGTTTCACTGTGTTAGCCAGGATGGTCTCGATCTCCTGACCTCGTAATCCACCCATCTCGGCCTCCCAAAGTGCTGGGATTACAGGCTTGAGCCACCGCGCCTGGCCCAACAATTATTTATTCTTTACAATTTCAAAAATTTCTTGGCCTGTCTCTGAGTAATTAATTTGAATTCTTGCGATATTTTCAATGGTCAATTACTATTCTAATCCCTCAAATTGGATAATCAACAAAACAATCTCACTTCCCTGAAAGTGAGGAGGCCAATATCCTCGTGTTCTCATAATGAATGTCTTTACGTATGTTCAACCATTCCTGACTTGGAGATGATGCTGTGTGTTCCTTTTTAATTTAATTTAATTCAATTTTATTTTATTTTATTAATAAATTAAATTAAATTATTTACTTTTTGAGATGGAGTCTCGCTCTGTCGCCCAGGTTGGAGTGCAGTGGCATGATCTCAGCTCACTGCAACCTCCACCTCCCGGGTTCAAGTGATTCTCCTGCCTCAGCATCCTGAGTAGCTGGGACTACAGGTGCATGCCATCATGCTTGGCTAATTTTTTTGTATTTTTAGTAGAGACGGGGTTTCGCCGTGTTAGCCAGATGGTCTGGATCTCCTGACCTCGTGATCTGCCCACTTCTGCCTCCTTGAGTGCTGGGATTACAGGCGTGAGCCACCGCGCCCGGCCCTTTTTTATTTTAAGTTCTGGAGTATGTGTGCAGGATGTGCAGGTTTGTTACATAGGTAAACGTGTGCCACGGTGGTTTGCTGTACCTGTCAACCCATCACCTAGGTATTAAGCCCAGCATGCATTAGATATTTTTTCTAATGCTCTCCCTCCCCCTACCCCACTCCCTAAGAGGCCACAGTATGTGTTGTTCCCCTCCCTGTGTCCATGTGTTCTCATTGTTCAGCTCCCACTTATAAGTGAGAACATGCAGTGTTTTGTTTTCTGTTCCTGCATTAGTTTGCTGAGGGTAATGGATTCCAGCTCCATCCATGTCTCTGCAACGGACATGTTCTTGTTCCTTTTTATGGCTGCATAGTATTCCATGGCGTATATATATACCACATTTTTTATTCAATCTATCATTGATGGGCATTTGAGTTGATTCCATGTCTTTGCTATTGTGAATAGTGCTGCAGTGAACATACACATGCATGTATTGTTGTAATAGAATGATTTCTATTCCTTTGGTTATATAACCAGTAATGGGATTGCTGGGTCAAATGGTATTTCTGGTTCTAGATCTTTGAGGAATTGTCACACCATCTTCCACAATAGTTGAACTAATTTACATTTCCACCAACAGTGTAAAAGCATTTCTATTTCTCTGCAACCTCACCAGCATCTGTTGTTTCTTGACTTTTTAGTAATCATCATTCTGACTGGAGTGAGATGGTATCTCATTGTGGTTTTGATTTGCATTTCTCTAATGATTGGTGATGTTGAGCTTTTTTTCACATGCTTGTTGGCCACATGAATGTCTTCTTTTGAGAAGTGTCTGTTCATGTCCTTTGCCTACTTTTTAATGGGGTTGTTTGTTTCTCATAAATTTGTTTAAGTTCCTTGTAGATTCTGGATATTAGACCTTTGTCAGATGGATAGATTGCAAAAGTTTTCTTCCACTCTGTAGGTTGCCTGTTCACGCTGATGATAGTTTCTTTTGCTGTGTTCTTTAGTATAATTAGATACCATTTGTCAATTTTTGCTTTTGTTGCAATTGCTTTTGGCAATTTTTGTCATGAAATCTTTGCCTGTGCCTATGGCCTGAATGGTAGTGTCTAGATTTTCTTCTAGGGTTTTTATAGTTTTGAGTTTTACATTTAAGTATTCTTTTTGACTACTGTTCTCATTGAGGAATAGCAGAAGGGTGATGCCACACTATGATAAAGAAGGGAGAGGAATATTTATTTATTTATTTATTTTGAGACAGAATCTCGCCCTGTCACCCAGTCTGGAGTGCAGTGGTGCAATCTTGGCTCACTGCAGCCTCAGCTTCCTGGGTTCAAGCGATTCTTATGTCCCAGCCTCCCCAGTAGCTGGGATTACGGGTGTGTGCCACCATGCCCAGCTAATTTTTTGTATTTTTAGTAGAGATGGGATTGGCCAGGCTGGTCTCAAACTCTTGGTTTCAAGTGATCTACCCGCCTTGGCCTCCCAGAGTGCTGGGATTACAGGCGTGAGCCACGGTGCCCGGCTGAGAGAGGGATTTTTAAAAGATTCTATGCTTTCCTCAGATCACCCCTTTCAGGACCCTTTTTATTTTCCCTATTGAAATTAGAATAGTCAATAGATGCTCCCAGAATTTGTCTATACTGTCATTAGCAATTGTCTCTTAAAATTTTCTTTCTAGGAGCAACAAAATTTAGAAGTTTTTCCTTTCCTTTTTTTTTTTTTTTTTGAGACAGAGTCTCCCTGTGTCTCCCAGACTGGAGTGCAGTGGCACGATCTCAGCTCATTGCAAGTTCCACCTCCCAGGTTCACGCTGTTCTCCTGCCTCAGCCTCCCGAGTAGCTGGGACTACAGGCGCCTGCCACCACGCCCGGCTACTTTTTTGTATTTTTAGTAGAGACGGGGTTTCACCTTGTTAGCCAGGATGGTCTCGATCTCCTGACCTCGTGATCCACCCGCCTTGGCCTCCCAAAGTGTTGGGATTACAGGCGTGAGCTACCACGCCCGGCCATTTTTCCTTTCTTTTAAACTCTTCTACAACTCTTAATTTTTGCTTCTCCAAAATCTGTATTCATTTTCTCTTGAGACAGGGGCTCACTCTGTTGCCCAGGTTGGAGTGCAGTGGTGCAGTTATAGCTCACTGCAGTCTCGATCTCCTGGGCTCAAATGATCTTCCTGCCTCAGCCTCTCATGTAGCTGGGACCACAGACATGTGCCACTGTACTTGGTTAAATTAATTAATTAATTAATTTATTTATTTATTTATTGAGATGGAGTCTCGCTCTGTCACCCAGGCTGGAGTGCAGTGGCATGATCTCGTCTCACTGCAACCTTCACTTCCTGGGTTCAAGCAATTCTCCTGCCTCAGCCTCCAGAGCAGCTGAGATTACAGGCGCGTGCCACTATGCCCAGCTAATTTTTGTTATTTTTAGTAGAGAAGGGGTTTCACTATATTGGCCAGGCTAGTCTCAAACTCCTGACCTCAAGTGATCGGCCTGCCTTGGCTTCCCAAAGTGTTGCTATTACAGGCATAAGCCATCGCACCCGGCCTGTACTTGGTTAATTTTTAAAATTTTTTGTAGGGACGGGGTTGTGGGGGGGTCTCGCCATGTTGCCTAGACTAATCTCGAACTCCTGGACTCAAGCAATTCTCCCACCTTGACGTCTTAATGTGCTGGGATTACAGGCGTGAGCCACTGTGCCCGACCTAGTATTCATATTTTGAACACACATGTCAGCGGTCTTTGTGGCATGTCCTTTATGGCTCGCAGCAGTGAAAATATTAATCTAATCAGTCAGTTAATTTCCACAGTAGAATGTAAAGTCCAAGAGCTTTCATGTTAACTATAACATTTTCGTGACACATTTTAGTAATGACAGGAGCAACTTTTTATGTTTGAATTTAGATAAATCTATATAAGAGAGAAAGTTTCACCCGACACCATTCGTTAATTCTTTTGCAGTTTTGGAACAAAATGTTTCCAGAGTTGTTCCACTTTTTGTTGGTGCTGATGAGAAAACGCAAGTTTTAACCATGTGAAAATTGATGTTTAATACAATCTGAAACCATGGTTGTGTTAGATAATGACGTGAGCTGTCTAAAAGATAACTTTTTCTGATTAGAAAAGTATTCTTCCACTTTTTTTTTTTTTTTTTTTTTTTTGAGACGGAGTCTCACTCTGTCACCCAGGCTGGAGTGCTGTGGCCGGATCTCAGCTCACTGCAATCTCCGCCTCCCGGGTTCAGGCCATTCTCCTGCCTCAGCCTCCCGGGTAGCTGGGACTACAGGCGCCACCACCTCGCCCGGCTGGTTTTTTGTAGTTTTTAGTAGAGACGGGGTTTCACCGTGTTAGCCAGGATGGTCTCGATCTCCTGACCTCGTGATCCGCCCGTCTCGGCCTCCCAAAGTGCTGGGATTACAGGCTTGAGCCACCGCGCCCGGCCTACTCTTCCACTTTAACAGAAGAATTTCATGAAAATCTTCACACACAATAGAAGCCACAGAACTGGCGGAACTGATGGTTTTGTTCATAAAGTCTGATTTCCTGCTGTAAAAATGATTTATCCCACTTTTCCACTGAGTACAAAATGGCATATAGTCAACTTTGTAAAACTACATGTTCTTCTCATACCTTTTGTATTCGTTTTGACAGCAAAATAAAAATTGCATTTAAAATGTTTTCCCCAAACTCTTCAGACAACCTGGAACTGTTGACAAATTTAGCCAGACTCACTCACACACACCCCAACCAGGACAGCCAGTGGAAGCATTCCATAGGCCCCCAGGCCTTCGGTTGCTGGGGAGTCACCCCATGCCTCCCTGCCTCCCACTCGACTTGTCTCCTCTGTGTTCTGGCTCCTGATGTTGGGTTTTCTCTCTCAAGTCTGGTCCTGCTCTTCCCCTTTGGTCTCCTCGAATGATCCCAGCTACCTCAGTCCTGGGCTCACCGGGCTCAGCTGACTTGGCCTTGCCCCTGGCTCACTCTGTTCCGGCTGCATCTTGCAGGTGCTCTGCACTGTCTTGGCTGAGGATGGAATCCCTAGCAATGAATTGTCTGGCCACTTGTCACTGAAACAGAGGTGCCAGGGACATGCCCTCCATTACAGGGATAGAGAAGAGATGGTTGTCAGGTCCCAGGGCCTGCCCTTGTTGGGGGTGCACACCATCATCCCCCTGCAAGTATGTGCCCAAGCTGAGAACAGGCTTGGGCAGCTCTTAGGTCCTGGACATCTGCTTTTGACCACCAAGCCTCTGTGGGGAGCCGTCTGCTGGACTTTCTGATGGACCTGTCCCATTCTAGTGCCACAGTGACATCTGATATGCCTCACTACCTGTGTTCAACAGACTGCCACCCGCCTGTTTATCAAAGAGCCTTTCTTCCTCCACAGGCCACTCTATCGGATTTCCAATGGAGGCTGCAGTTTTATACAATTATAGCCTTCACTGAGTATTTTCTGTGTGCCAGGCACTGCACTAAGCATTTTGCACAGATAATCTCCTTATGCCTAATTAAAACCCTGTGAGGTAGGTACTATGTTCATCTCATTTCACAGATGAGGGAACAGAAGCCTCTAGAGTTTCTATCACTGGACAGTAGTTACCACAGTTTTCCAATTCGTGCCCAACAGCTAGACTGAATGACTCACCTGGCCCCACACAAAGTCATCATCCCCGAACAGGCCAGCTGTAAATCTGCCTCCCTGTATCCATAACATTCCATTCCTTGGACACTAGAGCTTCCATCTTTACTCCCCCTGTGCCCCATCATAATGCCACCTGCCTGTTAATATCTAGCAAGACTTCTCCTTGCCCTAGTAGGACACAGCCCACTTCAGCTTTTTTTTTTTCTTTCTTTTGAGATGGAGTCTCACTCTGTCACCCAGGCTGGAGTGCAGTGGCGCGATCTCAGCTCACTGCAACCTCCGCCTCCTGGGTTCAAGCGATTCTCCTGCTTCAGCCTCCCGAGTAGCTGGGACAACAAGTGCATGCCACCACACCTGGCTAAGTTTTGTATTTTTAGTACAGGTTTCACGACGTTGGCCAGGCTGGTCTCAAACTCCTGACCTCAGGTGTTCCACCCGTCTTGGCCTCCCAAAGTGCTGGGATTACAGGCGTGAGGCCACCATGCATGGCCTTTAACAGCCCACTTTAGCTTTAAGGGAGGCCTATGGGATACTCTACAATATAGCCGACAGACGTTAGGCCCCAAGGAACAGAGTCAGAGAAAAGAGCCCAAGGTTCTTTTCCCTTTGCCCCCAACTGCTTCAGCTCTCCCAGTTGAAAAACAAGTCTACTTCTCGGCCCATGCAAGGTCACAGGCTTAATCAGTGCATGAAATTACATTGTCATTGATCTCTGTCCCAACAACATCTACCATCCTTGCTCATCTCCAGCCAGCCCCATTTCCTGATGTCTGAGTTTCCTATTGCTGCTGTAACAAATTGCCACACATGGTTGGGCGCAGTGGCTCATGCCTGTAATCCCATCACTTTGGGAGGCTGAGGCGGGTGAATCAGGAGGTCAGGAGTTCGAGACCAGCTTGGCCAACATGGTGAAACCCCGTCTCTACTAAAAATACAAAAAATTAGCTGAGCGTGGTGGTGGGTGCCTGTAATCCCAGCTACTCAGGAGGCTGAGGCAGGAGAATCGCTTGAACCCAGGAAGTGGAGGTTGCAGTGAGCCAAGATCGTGCAACTGCACTCCAGCCTGGGAAACAGTGTGAAACTCTACCTCAAAAACAAACAAACAAACAAACAAACAAACAAACAAATTACCGCACTTTTAGTGACTTAAAACAATAGGTTTGGTGCAGTGGCTCATGCCTGTGATCCCCACATTTTGGGAGGCTGAGGCAGGAAGATCACTTGAGGCCAGGAGTTCGAGACCAGCCTGGGTAACAGAGAGACCCTGTCACTACAAAAAAAAAA
>NW_022298005.1:0-3933 GCF_002776525.5 Piliocolobus tephrosceles
CCCTCCCTTTCTTCCTTCCTTCCTTCCTTCCTTCCTTCCTTCCTTCCTTCCTTCCTTCCTTCCTTCCTTCTTTCCTCCCTTCCTACCTTCTTTCTTTCTTTTTTGACGGAGTCTCAATCTCTCACCCAGGCTGGAGTGCAGTGGCACAATCTCGGCTCACTGCAACCTCCGCTTCCCAGGTTTGAGAGATTCTTTTGCCTCAGCCTCCCGAGTAGCTGGGATTACAGGCACATACCACCACACGTGAATAATTTTTGTATTTTTTGTAGAGACGGGGTTTCACCATGTTGGCCAGGCTGGTCTTGAACTCCTGATTTCAGGTAATCCACCAACCTCAGCCTCCTAAAGTGCTGGGTTTACCAGTGTGAACCTCTGTGCCCGCCCAGCAGTGAGAATTTCAAGCCAGTAGTTCTTAGCTT
This sequence comes from Piliocolobus tephrosceles, assembly GCF_002776525.5. Lineage (NCBI taxonomy): Eukaryota > Metazoa > Chordata > Mammalia > Primates > Cercopithecidae > Piliocolobus > Piliocolobus tephrosceles. Next base: position 420 of record NW_022298005.1, read on the forward strand.
CTGGGCTTTATGGATGTGGGACCCACTGAGCAAGACCACTTAGCTCTCTGGCTTCAGCCCCCTTTCCAGGGGAGTGAAGGGTTCTGTCTCGCTGGGGTTCTAGGTGCTGCTGTGGTACAAAAACAGCTCCTGCAGTTAGCTTGGTGTCTGCCCAAACAGCCACCCAATTTTGTGCTTGAAACCCAGGTCCCTGGTAGTTTAGGCACACGAGGGAATCTCCTGATATGCATATTGCAAAAACAGCGGGAAAAGTGTAGTAACACGGCTGGGTTGCACAGTTCTTCAGTGCTTCCTTTGGCTTATGGGAGGGAGGTCCCTGGCCCCTTGTGCTTCCCGGGTGAAGCCATGCCCTACTCTGCCTCTGCTCGCCCTCTATTGGTTGGACCCACTGCCTAGTCAGTCCAATGAGATGAATTGGGTAACGCAGTTGGGAATGCAGAAATCAACCCACCTTCTGCATTGGTCTTACTGAGGGGTGCAGACAGAAACTGTTCCTATTGGGCCATCTTGGCCCCTCCTTTCTAGAGTGATCTTCTTAATTCATAGATTTGATTAGGCTGTTTGTCTACTTAAAATCTCTTTGGGGTGCCTTTGTTGTGGGATAAAACTTAAGCTCTCAGAATGTCATTCAGGACCTTCTGTGACCCAGTGCCTGTCAGATTATGATATAGTCTTTCTCATTCCTGTGTGTGGACTCTTATGCTTTTTCTCTCTTTAAGAAATTTCTACTTATCCTTCGAGATCCTTGGGTATAACCTCTTTTGGTAGTATGAAACTCTTCCCTGACCTCCTAATTTAACTTTTTTTTTGGAAAATTTTTATTATAAAATATATATAACATAAAATTTGCTATTTAAATCATATTTATGTGTACAATTCAGTGGCATTAATTACATTCACAAAGTCATACAACCATCCACAGTATCCATTTCAGAAAACTTTTTAATTACCCTAAACAGAAACCCTGTGATCATTAAGCAATAACTCCCCTTCTCGGCTCACCTCAGGTTGGTAATATCTGATCTAATTTCTGACTTTAATTTGCATATTCTAGATATTTCATATAAGTATAATCATACAATATTTGTTCTTTTCTGTATGGCTTATCTCACTTAGCATATTGTTTTCAAGGTTTACAGTGCTGTTGCATGTATCAGAAATTCATTCCTATTCATGGCTGAATAACATTACATTGTTATATATATACCACATTTTGTTTATCCATTCAGCTGTTGGTGGACGTTTGGATTTTTTCTACTTTTTGATTGTAGTGATTAATGCTGCAATGAGCATTGTTGTACAAGTACCTGTTTGAGTCCCTGTTCCCAATTATTTTGGGTATATACTTAGAAGTGGAATTATTGGTTCATATGGTAATTCTTTTATTTATTTATTTATTTTATTATACTTTAAGTTCTAGGGTACATGTGGATAACGTGCAGGTTTGTTACATATGTATACTTGTGCCATGTTGGTGTGCTGCACCCATCAACTCGTCAGCACCCATTAACTCGTCATTTACATCAGGTATAACTCCCAATGCAATCCCTCCCCCTCCCCCCTCCCCGTGATGGGCCCCGGTGTGTGATGTTCCCCTTCCCGAGTCCAAGTGATCTCATTGCTCAGTTCCCACCTATGAGTGAGAACATGCGGTGTTTGGTTTTCTGTTCTTGCGATAGTTTGCTGAGAATGATGGTTTCCAGCTGCATCCATGTCCCTACAAAGGACACAAACTCATCCTTTTTTATGGCTACATAGTATTCCATGGTGTATATGTGCCACATTTTTTTAATCCAGTCTGTCACTGATGGACATTTGGGTTGATTCCAAGTCTTTGCTATTGTGAATAGTGCCACAATAAACATACGTGTGCATGTGTCTTTACATATGGTAATTCTATATTTATCTTTTTGAGGAATCTCTAAACTCTTTTCCACAGCAAAGGTATGATTTTGCATTCTCACCGTCAATACATGAGAGTTCTAATTTCTCTTCAATCTCATCAGCACTGGTTATCTTCTGATTTATTTATGTATTTTAACGTCAGTAACCTCTAATCTGATTTCTGAGTCTATTAATTTACCTCTTCTAGATATCCTAGCCATTCTAGTAAGAGTAAAGTGGTATTTCATTTTTGTTTTGATTTGTATTTCTGTAATGACCAATGATATTGGACATCTTTTCATGAATTTATTGGCCATTTGTATATCTACATTGCAGAAATGTGTATTCAAGTCATTTGCCTATTTTGAAATTGAGTTGTCTTTCTCTTATGGAGTTGTAGAAGTTCTTTTAAATTTCTGAACATTAAACTCCTATCAGATATATGATTTGCAAATATTTTCTCTCATTCTGTAGGTTATTTATTTTTTTATTCTAGGCTGATATTCTGTATTTATAAACTCCTTTTTTCTTTTATTTGGAAACTCTTGGAATAGTTTTCAGAATGTATAGAATATACTCTGACATACACCAGGGTCTCCATTTTTGTCTTTCCTTAAAATTTATATGTCGTGATAAGTCCCATTTCCTTTTGTAGTTACCATACCTCTTGGAAGAGCCATTACTAGTCACCTGTAGCCATGTTTTAAAATCTCAACCCTTTCCTTAAAGACTGGATTTTCTTTCTTTTTTTTATGTAATAACCATCAATGCTTATAATATAGTTGTTTCAAAAGTTCACAAGTATCTTAAAAAAGTATTTAATTATTTATTTATTTATCTATCATGAGACAGAGTCTTGCTCTGTTACCCAGGCTGGAATGCATTGGTGTGATGCTAGCTCACTGCAGTCCCCAATTCCTGAGCTTAAGTGATCCTCCTGGCTTAGCCTCCCAAGTAGCTAGGATTAAAGGCATGTAGCACCATAAGCACCTAACTTTTAATTTGTATTTGTTAAGATAAGACCTTGTTATGTTTCCTAGGCTAAAAGAAAACTTTAATTTGGGAATTCCAACATATAGTATTATTGCAAATCTATTTGTTTAGAGACATTTATATGAAGAATAGGAGCAGGAGAATATTATATAAAGGCATATTTAAAAGAGATGAGTCAGACCTGATGTTTGTGAGACTTAGACAACGATTTTTATCCATATGTATTCTGTGTTTCCCACCACCATTCACAGCCTGTTTCTCACTTGGAATACACTCTTTCTTACCCTCTTCAAGTCCTAAATATATTTTAGCTCAAATCCCACTGACTCTGTAAAAACCTTTCTTGATTGGCCAGGCACGGTGGCTCACGCTTGTAATCCCAACACTTTGGGAGGCTGAGGCAGGCGGATCACGAGGTCAGGAGATCGAGGCCATCCTGGCTAACACTGTGAAACCCTGTCTCTACTAAAAAATACAAAACGAAATTAGCTGGGTGTGGTGGCGGGTGCCTGTAGTCCCAGCTACTCAGGAGGCTGAGGCAGGAGAATGCCGTGAACCTGTGAGGCAGAGCCTGCAGTGAGCCGAGATCGTGCCACTGCACTCCAGCCTGGGTGACAGAGTGAGACTCTGTCTCAAA
>NW_022298005.1:4033-11924 GCF_002776525.5 Piliocolobus tephrosceles
ATGTAGCAAAATATTTGGCACTTTAACTGACATTACTTTTTTGATTTCTCTTTTATCATTCTATGCAGTTGTCACTTAAGCCTTTTACTGTCACTTACTTTTCAAGCCTGTATTCCCAACTAGATTGTGAACTCCCCAAGGGCAGGCACTTTCATGTCTTTTGCATCTTTGTAGCTTCTCTAGCACTTTGCATAGTGGTTTATACATAACAGATGCTCAACAAACACTTGTTTTGTTTAGTTTCTCAAAAGTGAGTAAGTGCAACAGATCTGGATTATTTAGAAGTTTCAAAAGTCCACAAATCAACAAATAATTATTACATGACTAGCTTAATATGACCATCATTGTGTTAGACATCACAAAGAAGTAAAATTCAAGGTCCAGTGCATTCCCTAAAGGATTAAAAAAACTCATGAAGGCAATATTTATATTTATGAACCAATAAGAGTATAAAATAATTGTGTACATGTACATCAAAAAAAAATTGGATGATGAATGTGAAATGAGCTTTGTCATAATATGGAAGGTGTCTTGTTATCTCTGTTCTCACAGCACCTAACATAGGGCCCGAGTAGGCCCTTGGAAGGTATTTGTTCAATGAACATGTCATCCTCCTCAACCTAAAGCCTTTAGTAGATACTTTATATTCCTCCTAGAATGTACTAGATATTGTTTATCATTGGTCCTGGATCCAGGACCGCTGGGGGCCTGAACATAGCTTTTGCTGCTGTTTGTTTATGGGTTGGATTCTTTCAACACAACATAATCCTTAGGCGAGAAGGCCAGATCTCCAAAATAGCTACCTTGTGGCTCTCTGTATTTTGGAGTGCTATGCATTCTGCATGTGATCTCTGAAGGCCTGGAACTTCCCTGTTTCTAGGGTACCAAAATCTTGAACCGAAATCTACTGGCAGGAGTGGATTTGTACCATACTCCATCATCTCCATTTCCTAAGGACTGATCCCTTTTTGTTCTATTACCAAAATGGCCTGTGTTCTACCTGATGCTTCAGATATATATTTCAATAGCTTTTGGGGGTAAAAGTGGTTTTTAGTTACATGGATGAGTTGTATAGTTGTGAATCTTGAGATTTTAGTGTATCCATCACTCAAGTAATGTACATTGTACCCAATAGGTAGTTTTTATCTCTCACCTCCCCTTCCCTCTGCCTCACTTGTGAGTTTTCAGTGTCCATTTTACTACTCTACATGTCTTTGCATAATTATCACTTAGCTCCCACTTATAAGTGAGAACGTGTGGTATTTGGTTTTCCACTCATGAGTTACTTCACTTAGAATAGTGGCCTCCACCTCCATCCAAGTTGCTGCAAAAGACATTTCATTCTTTTTTGTCTTTTCACTTTCTTGATAATGCCCTTAAAATCTTTAATCAAGGGAAATTAATTAAAGTGAAAAGACAAAAAGGTCTTCAATTTTTAAAAAAAGTTTTTAATTTTGAAGAAGTCTGATTTATTTATTTTCTTGCTTGTGTTTTTAGTGTCATACCTAAGAATCCAGTGAAAAATCCAAGGTCATGATGATTTACCCCTACTTTTTTTTTTTCCAAAATGCTTTATGATTTTAGATCTTATATGTCTGGGTTGTTGATTCATTTTGAGTTAACTTTTGTATCTGGTGTGAGGTAGAGTCCAACTTTATTCTTTTGCATGTGGAAATGCAATTTTTGCGTATCATTTATTTCCCTATTGAATAGACTAGGTACCATTGTTACTAACGAATAGGCCATACATGTATTGCCATACTGTTTTGATTATTGTACTTTGCAGTAATTCTTTTTTAAATTTTAAGTTCCAGGGTACATGTGCAGTGTGTACAGGTTTGTCACATAAGTAAACATGTGTCATGGTAGTTTGCTGCACCTATCAACCCATCACCTAAGTACTAAGCCCAGCATGCATTAGCTATTTTTCCTGATGCTCTTTAGTTTAATTATATTTCATTTGTCAATTTTTGATTTTGTTGCGATTGCTTTTGGCGTTTTCATTATAAAATCTTTGCCTGTGCCTATGTCCTGCATGATATTGCCTAGATTTTCTTCTAGGATTTTTATAGTTTTGGGTTTTATATTTGCTAATTCTTGCAGTAAGTTTTAAATTGGGAAGTGTGAGTCTTCCAACTGTGTTCTTCTTTTTCAAGATTGTTTTGGCATTTGGGGCTTCTACTTTCATAGGAATTTGAGGATTGGCTTTTCCATTTCTGTAAAAGAGGATGTTGGAATGTTGACTGAGATTATGTAGAAACTGTAGACGACTTTGGATAGTGTTGCTATTTTAACAATATTAAGGCTGATGACTCATAAACATGGAATGTATTTCTATTTATTTAGGTCTCCTTTAATTACTGTCAACAGTATTTTCTAATCTTCAGTGTACAAGTCATTTGACTCTTTCCTTAAATTTATTCCTAGATCGCTTATTCTTTTTGATTCTGTTGTAAATGGAATTGCTTTCTTTATTTTCTTTCAGAATTTTTAATACATGTGTATAGAAACATGACATTATATTTTTCTTGGCCTGGATTATGTACCTTGCATCTTTGCTGAATTTTTTATTAGCTGTGGTAGATTTCTGGTGAATTATTTGGATTATATAGGATCATGTCATCTGTAAATCAAGATAATTTTATTTCTTTCTTCCCAATTTGGATGCTTTTATTTCTTTTTCTTGTCTAATTGCTCAGACTAGAATTCTCAGCATAATGTTTGGTATCACTGGAAAAAGTAAGCATTCTTATATTTTTCTGATCTTAGGGTAAGCATTCAGTTTTTTTTTTTTTAATTTTTTAATTTTTAAATTTTTTTTATTTTTGACAGAGTCTTGCTCTGCCACCCAGGCTGAAGTGCAGTGGTGCCATTTCGGCTCACTGCAAACTCCACCTCTCAGATTCACACCATTCTCCTGCCTCAGCCACCCAAGTAGCTAGGACTACAGGTTATTATTTTGTATTTTGTAGTAGAGACAGGGTTTCACCATGTTAGCCAGGATGCTCTTGATCTCCTGACCTTGTGATCCATTTTCTTCAGCCTCCCAAAGTGCTGAGATTACAGGCGTGAGTCACCATGCCTGTCCAGCATTCAGTTTTTTAAAAATTATTATTATTATACTTTAAGTTCTAGGGTACATGTGGATAACGTGCAGGTTTGTTACATATGTATACTTGTGCCATGTTGCTGTGCTGCACCCATCAACTCGTCAGCACCCATCAACTCGTCCTTTACATCAGGTGAAACTCCCAATGCAATCCCTCCCTGCTCCCCCGTCCCCATGATAGGCCCCGGTGTGTGATGTTCCCCTTCCCGAGTCCAAGTGATCTCATTGCTCAGTTCCCACCTATGAGTGAGAACATGCAGTGTTTGGTTTTCTGTTCTTGTGATAGTTTGTTGAGAATGATGGTTTCCAGCTGCATCCATGTCCCAACAAAGGACACAAACTCATCCTTTTTTATGGCTGCATAGTATTCCATGGTGTATATGTGCCATATTTTCTTAATCCAGTCTGTCACTGATGGACATTTGGGTTGATTCCAAGTCTTTGCTATTGTGAATAGTGCCGCAATAAACATACATATGCATGTGTCTTTATAGCACCATGATTTATAATCCTTTGAGTATATACCCAGTAATGGGATGGCTGGGTCATATGGTACTTCTAGTTCTAGATCCTTGCGGAATCACCATACTGTTATCCATAATGGTTGAACTAGTTTACAATCCCACCAACAGTGTAAAAGTGTTCCTATTTCTCCACATCTTCTCCAGCACCTGTTGTTTCCTGACTTTTTAATGATTGCCATTCTAACTGGTGTGAGATGGTATCTCATTGTGGTTTTGATTTGCATTTCTCTGATGGCCAGTGATGATGAGCATTTATTCATGTGTCTGTTGGCTGTATGAATGTCTTCTTTTGAGAAATATCTGTTCATATCCTTTCCCCACTTTTTTTTTTTTTTTTATTATACTTTAAGTTCTAGGGTACATGTGCATAACGTGCAGGTTACATATGTATACATGTGCCATGTTGGTGTGCTGCACCCATCAACTCGTCAGCACCCATCAATTCATCATTTATATCAGGTATAACTCCCCAATGCAATCCCTCCCCCCTCCCCCCTCCCCATGATAGGCCCCAGTGTGTGATGTTCCCCTTCCCGAGTCCAAGTGAGCTCATTGTTCAGTTTTTTTTTCTTGTAAATTTGCTTGAGTTCTTTGTAGGTTCTGGAAATTAGCCCTTTGTCTGATGAGTAGATTGCAAAAATTTTCTCCCATTCTGCAGGTTGCCTGTTCACTCTGATGGTAGTTTCTTTTGCTGTGCAGAAGCTCTTTAGTTTAATCAGATCCCATTTGTCAATTTTGGCTTTTGTTGCCGTTGCTTTAGCTGTTTTAGACATGAAGTTCTTGCTCATGCCTATGTCCTGAATGGTATTACCTAAGTTTTCTTTGAGGGTTTTTATGGTATTAGGTCTAACATTTAAGTCTCTAATTCATCTTGAATTAATTTTCGTATAAGGAGTAAGGAAAGGATCCAGTTTCAGCTTTCTACTTTTGGCCAGCCAATTTTCCCAGCACCATTCATTAAATAGGGAATCCTTTCCCCGTTTCTTGTTTTTGTCATGTTTCTCAAAGATCAGATGGCTTTAGATGTGTGATATTATTTCTGAGGACTCTGTTCTGTTCCATTGGTTTATATCTCTGTTTTGGTACCAGTATCATGCTGTTTTGGTTACTGTAGCCTGATAGTATACTTTGAAGTCAGATAACGTGATGCCTCCAGCTTTGTTCCTTTGACTTAGGATTTTCTTGGCAATGTGGGCTGTTTTTTGGTTCCATATGAACTTTAAAGCAGTATTTTCCAATTCTGTGAAGAAACTCATTTTCTTGATGAGTTTCTTGATGTGAAGAAACTCATAGCTTGATGGGGATGGCATGGAATCTATAACTTACCTTGGGCCATGTGGACATTTTCACAATATTGATTTTTCCTATCCATGAGCATGGTATGTTCTTCTTCATTTGTTTGTGTCCTCTTTTATTTCACTGAGCTGTGGTTTGTAGTTCTCCTTGAAGAGGTCCTTTACATCCCTTGTAAGTTGGATTCCTAGGTATTTTATTCTCTATGAAGGAATAATCAATGCAGAGAAGGCCATAAACGAACTGATAGAGATAGAAACCATGACACGAGAACTACGTGACAAATGCACAAGCTTCAGTAACCGACTTGATCAACTGGAAGAAAGAGTATCAGCAATTGAGGATCAAATGAATGAAATGAAGTGAGAAGAGAAGTCTAAGTAAAAAAGAGGAAAAAGAAATGAACATAGCCTTCAAGAAGTATGGGATTATGTGAAAAGACCAAATCTACGTCTGATTGGGGTGCCTGAAAGTGAGGGGAAAAATGGAACCAAGTTGGAAAACACTCTTCAGGATATCATCCAGGAGAACTTCCCCAACCTAGTAAGACAGCCCAACATTCAAATTCAGGAAATACAGAGAATGCCACAAAGATACTCCTCGAGAAGAGCAACTCCAAGACACATAATTGCCAGATTCATCAAAGTTGAAATGAAGGAAAAAATCTTAAGGGCAGCCAGAGAGAAAGGTCGGGTTACCCACAAAGGGAAGCCCATCAGACTAACAGCAGATCTTTTGGCAGAAACTCTCCAAGCCAGAGGAGAGTGCGGACCAATATTCAACATTCTTAAAAAAAGGAATTTTCAACCCAGAATTTCATATCCAGCCAAAGTAAGTTTCATAAGTGAAGGATATATAAAATCCTTTACAGATAAGCAAATGCTTAGAGATTTTGTCACCACCATGCCTGCCCTACAAGAGAGCCTGAAGGAAGCACTAAACATGCAAAGGAACAACAGGTACCAGCCATTGCAAAAACATGCCAAAATGTAAAGATGCTAGGAAGAAACTGCATCAACTAATGAGCAAAATAACCAGTTAATATCATAATGACAGGATCAAGTTCACACATAAAAATATTAACCTTAAATGTATATGGGCTAAATGGTCCAACTAAAAGACACAGACTGGCAAGCTGGATAAAGAGTCAAGACTCATCAGTCTGCTGTATTCAGGAGACCCATCTCACAGGCAGAGACACACATAGGCTCAAAATAAAGGGATGCAGGAAGATCTACCAAGCAAATGGAGAACAAAAAAAAGCAGGGGTTGCAATAGTAGTCTCTGATAAAACAGACTTTAAATCATCAAAGATTAAAAGAGACAAAGAAGGCCAATACATAATGGTAAAGGGATCAATTCAACAGGAAGAGCTAACTATCCTAAATATATATGCACCCAATACAGGAGCACCCAGATTCATGAAGCACGTTCTTAGATACTTACAAAGAGACTTAGACTCCCATACAATAATAATTGGAGACTTTAACACCCCACTGCCAACATGAGACAGATCAACGAGACAGAAAGTTAAAAAGGATATCCAAGAAATGAACTCATCTCTGCACCAAGTGGACCTAATAGACATCTACAGAACTCTCCACCCCTAATCAACAGAATATACATTCTTCTCAGCACCACATCACACTTATTCCAAAATTGAGCACATAATTGGAAGTAAAGCACTCTTCAGCAAATATACAAGAGCAGAAATTATAACAAACTGTCTTTCAGACCACAGTGCAATGAAACTAGAACTCAGGACTAAGAAACTCAATCAAAACCGCTCAACTACATGGAAACTGAACAACCTGCTCCTGAATGACTACTGGGTACATAACAAAATGAAAGCAGAAATAAAGATGTTCTTTGAAACCAATGAGAACAAAGATAAAACATACCAGAATCTCTGGGACACATTTAAAGCAGTGTGTAGAGGGAAATTTATAGCACTAAATGCCCACAAGAGAAAGCAGGAAAGATCTAAAATTGACACTCTAACATCACAATTAAAAGAACTAGAGAAGCAAGAGCAAACACACTCAAAAGCTAGCAGAAGGCAAGAAATAACTAAGATCAGAGCAGAACTGAAGGAGATAGAGACACAAAAAACCCTCCAAAAAATCAATGAATCCAGGAGTTGGGTTTTTGAAAAGATCAACAAAATTGACAGACCACTAGCGAGACTAATAAAGAAGAAAAGAGAGAGGAATCAAATAGATGCAATAAAAAATGATAAAGGGGATATCACCACCAACCCCACAGAAATACAAACTATCATCAGAGAATACTATAAACACCTCTACGCAAATCAACTAGAAAATCTAGAAGAAATGGATAAGTTCCTGGACACTTACACTCTCCCAAGACCAAACCAGGAAGAAGTTGAATCCCTGAATAGACCAATAGCAGGCTCTGAAATTGAGGCAAAAATTAATAGCCTACCCACCAAAAAAAGCCCAGGACCAGATGGATTCACAGCTGAATTCTACTAGAGGAACAAGGAGGTGCTGGTACCATTCCTTCTGAAACTATTCCAAGCAATAGAAAAAGAGGGAATCCTCCTTAACTCATTTTATGAGGCCAACATCATCCTGATACCAAAGCCTGGCAGAGACACAACAAAAAAAGAGAATTTTAGACCAATCTCCCTGATGAACATCGATGCAAAAATCCTCAATAAAATACTGGCAAACCGGATTCAGCAGCACATCAAAAAGCTTATCCACCATGATCAAGTGGGCTTCATCCCTGGGATGCAAGGCTGGTTCAACATTCGCAAATCAATCAACGTAATCCAGCATATAAACAGAACCAAAGACAAGAACCACATGATTATCTCAATAGATGCAGAAAAGGCTTTTGACAAAACTCAACAGCCCTTCATGCTAAAAACGCTCAACAAATTTGGTATTGACGGAACGTACCTCAAAATAATAAGAGCTATTTATGACAAACCCACAGC
>NW_022298007.1:0-4125 GCF_002776525.5 Piliocolobus tephrosceles
GCCATCAGAGAAATGCAAATCAAAACCACAATGAGATACCATCTCACACCAGTTAGAATGGCAATCATTAAAAAATCAGGAAACAACAGGTGTTGGAGAGGATGTGGAGAAATAGGAACACTTTTACACTGTTGGTGGGATTGTAAACTAGTTCAACCATTATGGAAAACAGTATGGCGATTCCTCAAGGATCTAGATCTAGATGTACCATATGACCCAGCCATCCCACTACTGGGTATATACCCAAACGTTTATAAATCATGCTGCTATAAAGACACATGCACACGTATGTTTATTGCGGCACTATTCACAATAGCAAAGACTTGGAATCAACCCAAGCGTCCATCTGTGACAGACTGGATTAAGAAAATGTGGCACATATACACCATGGAATACTATGCAGCCATAAAAAAGGATGAGTTTGCATTCTTTGTAGGGACATGGATGCAGCTGGAAACCATCATTCTTAGCAAACTATCACAAGAACAGAAAACCAAACACCACATGTTCTCAGTCATAGGTGGGAACTGAACGATGAGATCACTTGGACTCGGGAAGGGGAACTTCACACACCGGGGCCTATCATGGGGAGGGGGGAGGGGGGAGGGATTGCATTGGGAGTTATACCTGATGTAAATGATGAATTGATGGGTGCTGACGAGTTGATGGGTGCAGCACACCAACATGGCACAAGTATACATATGTAACAAACCTGCACGCTATGCACATGTACCCTAGAACTTAAAGTATAATAAAAAAAAAAAAAAAGCAAAAGCAAAAGAAAAGAAAAGCATTTGGAACAGCGTGTGGTTTATAATAAACACTCGATAAATGGTACCTGTTATTATCATTGCTGCTGGGGGTTGTTTGCTCACCATTTACATGTTCAGATTTTGCCTATTTGCCTATATGCCCAGAGAGAGCAGGAATCATGTTTTATAGCATCTGCACCCTCTATCCCTGAACCCCTCAATACCTTGTCCAGACACTCAGGAGCACAATCGAGACATCAGAAAATGTTGGTTGCAACAGATTGAATTCAATTGACAAACATGTATTGCATACTGATGCTGTGCCAGGCACGGTGCTAGACACCAACAACAAAGCACTGCAGTAGCAACACTGGCATTGGAATCAGGCACCCCAGCCTGCTGCTTCCTAACTGTGTGAGTGCCAGCCGACTGCTTTCTACCAGTGGACTTCATGTCAGCATCTGTAGGGTGGCAAGACCTCCCTATACCTAAGGTTGCTGGGGGCACTCTGGAGAGGTATGAGTATCCTTGTCTCAACTTAGGTAGCTTTTCTAAGATTCAAAGGAAAGTACTCAAGTGTCTGTTCGTGGGCGGGAAGCTGGCAGATAGGCCACTTCTCCCAGTATCTTCTGGCTCTGAGCCTGTAGCCCTGAGAGATTCTGCTATAGATTGCCTCACTGCCCCGCAGGTACTGTCTCCAGGCTCCCTCTCAGGGAACACACTCCCACCAAGGTGTGTGTGTGTGTGTGTTGTGTGTGTGTGTGTATGTGTGTGTGTGGCCAACTTGACCACAGGCTGGATAAGACAGAGTAGCTTACAACATAGAATCACCATCAACTTTAAAGCAAGTTTTAGACACCGTTCTTTAAAAAGTTTCCTGAGTGTTTCTCACCATCTAGGTAATCTCTAGCCTGCTTAGCCCGCTCTCTGCGCCTCACTGTTTGCTACAGTATGGCAACTCAAATATACATATGTCTACATCTTCCCTCCCACTTCATTATACTGAATAATTCGACCTTCTCCAGCCCCTGTCCCCACGCAGCTCCCAGAATGCCTTTCTACCTTTCCAAATTCACTATCATGCTCTACTTAACACTGGACCACTTCCTTTCTCTCTCACACTTTCTCTTTGCCCTAGAGGGGAAGGCAGCGGTGTAGAGATGTATCCCCTATCCCCACCCCATGTGAATTTTGTCTCAACCCCTTGGATGCTAGAAGTAACTTTAGTTGTTTGGGTTAAAACTGGTTTTGTTTTTTTTTTTTTTTTTTTTTTTCTCTTCCATCATATATTCACATGTGTATGCAGCCATGAAGCATCTAGCGCATCTTGTGCAGCACCTGGCCTGTGAGAGGCGACCCTTGTGATTAACCCTCCCCGCATCTTACGCTTCAGGTTCTGAGGCCACAGACTGGAAAAAGACTGATCTCTGTCCCACACCTCACCCCACCCAAGAGCTCACAGTCCAAAGAGGGAGAGGGAGAGCCAGACACCCAAACCTGTGCTGCCAACAGGAGTAGAGAAAGGAGGTGGGAAAGCCATCTAACCTGGGGCTAGTAGGAAATCGCCCAATAGAAAGTGACATTTCAGCTGTGTCTTTAAGGATGAATGAGGGCAACGGGAGTGGCATGCAAAGGACAGAGGTGAGAAGCATCAGATAGTCCACCTTGGCAGAGGAGAGAGTGGATACAGGTGTGGGGTCAGGGGAGGAGCTAGATTGTGGCCCACTGTGACTGGCCTTGAAAGCCAGGCTAAAGAATTGGGACTTAATCCTGTCGGCAATACTGAGCCATCAGCGGTTTTGTAAGTAGGGGAGTAACATGATCAGAGCTGTGTTTAAGAAAGATTAATTAAAAATAATGTATGGTGTGTTTAATTCATGGCTAGCCCTGGGCTTTGGAGAAGACAGGAGATGAAGAAAACAAGGCCCCAATGAGCAGACAATTCACAAAATAATGGCCAATAAACATATGAAAAGATGTTCAACCCCACTAGAATGCAAAGAAATGCAAATTAAAGCAACAATGAGATACCATATTTGGCCTATCAAATTAGCAGGGATTAAAAATGATAACACTTGATGCTACGGAGGGTTTTGTGAGGCGGTCCCTTGCTCACTGCAGGGAAGGGTGCGGGGAGGGGGTCGGGCGGCAAATCACTTCGGCCGTTGGAACGGCCATTTGACAAGAAATAAGAGCAGCTTTTTAAAAGTGCACATCGTGTGACCGAGAAATTCCACTTGTAGGTATTTGTCCTAAAGAAATTGTGAATGTGAGTAAAAATTTATGCCCCAAATGCCCCCCACCCTGGGTGTTATTTATAAAAGCAAATAACTGGATCGAATGGGGGAAGTGTTAAAACTGTGTGACCGCGACCTCGGAGACTGGACCTTAACATTTCTCAATCCTCAAAAGCTGGAGGCAGGAGACAAAACCGCTATTTCTTTTTTAAGCTGTCGGTGATGTGTTGCCCGGGTCTCTAAGGGGAGCAGCTAAAATTTGTCCTGGAGGCAGACGGTGCCTTTGTTCCGCTAGGGACCCGCAGGCGAGGCCTCTTGGTCATGCAGATGTACCTCAAGTACCTATTCATTGTCTTGGGGAGGCCCTGACTCCATATGCAGATGCAGTAAGCAGCGATGTTAAGCATTACTGTTTAATAATGTAAAAGGCCTTCTTCATTGTGGGCTGGGCGGCATCTCTGCAGAATCTCTTGTGATGTTAAATGATTTTCAGCTTCCTCTGGCCAGGCTTTGCGACAGCATGGGGGCAGGTGGGGCGGGGGGTGGGGGGTCGATGACAGCCCTGGCATGGGAATAGAAAGGACAGAAGAAAAGAGGCTTGGGTTTGAGGAGGACAGGGTCCCAGCAACGAGGCGGCAGCCTGGATTAAAGACCATGACCGCCAGCAGTGAGCCCTGGGAAAGGGCAGAGACTCAGAGCAAATGAGCCCCCTATTAATTGTAATTCCCCATGCCAGTATTACCCCAAGAGAAGTTCTGTACAGGAGAGGATTTTAGGTGGGCCATGGAGGAAAAAGAAATTGAATACTTGCAGCTGGGTGTGGTGGCTCACGCCTGAAATCCCAGCACTTTGGGAGACTGAGGTGGGTGGATCATGAGGTCAAGAGATCGAGACCATCCTGGCCAACATGGTGAAACCCCGTCTCTACTGAAAATACAAAAATTAGCTGGCTGTGGTGGCGGGCGCCTGGATTCCCAGCTACTCAGGAGGCTGAGGAAGGAGAATTGCTTGAACCCAGGAGACGGAGGCTGCAGTGAGCTGAGATCATGCCACTGCACTCCAGCCTAGCAACAGAGTGAGACTCCGTCTCAAAAAAAAAAAAAAAAAAAAAAAAAAAAAAAAAAAAAAAAAAAAAA
>NW_022298007.1:4225-5229 GCF_002776525.5 Piliocolobus tephrosceles
AAAAAAAAAGAATACTTGCTTAGGCTGAAACTCAAGCAAAAAGGTGAGGGGGGATATTGCTAGAAAGACCAATATCAGTGTGCATGCTAGGACAGGTGGAACATGAATATGGCAAGTGGCAAAGGTGGTTCGCAATGAACGACTACGGGAAACACCACTCTGTGTTACCGACAAGCCATCAGAAAGTCAGTAAGTTATGACCTACCAACTCAGCTGTATGTTGGGAAATTAAGACAGAGGCTGTAGTCTACACAGAGACTGCGGGTCTCAGAAATAGCTGCAGCAACACAGAGAGAAAGGGGCGATGAGAGCACCAGAAGGGAAGAGGGAAAATCCCAGAGCACTGGGGGCTGCAGGTGACAAAGGACAAGCAAAACAACAGAATCCCTGGAGTGGGAGCATTGTAAACTCTGGGAGGGCTCTAGCCTTCCTCCGGACACCCAGGTGGGCTCTCAGACTTGGGCCGTTTGGATGTTGAGTGCTCATGGGAGGCTGGAGAACTTGGAGATGTTCAGGTCCTAAGTGCATGGCACATCCAGCCAGATGGCTAGGCAGCCATTCACAATTTTGATTTCAAGCATTCCTAATTATGTAGAGGGATGCCAGTGAGATATTCTGAAGTGAAAAAGAACACAAGGTCAAGCACAACGGCTTACACCTGTAATCCCAGAACTTTGGGAAACTGAGGCAAGAGGCTCACTTAGGGCCAGGAGTTTGAGAGCAGCTTGGCCAACATACTGAGGTCCTGTCTCTAAAAAAAAAATTTTTTTTTAACTAGCCCAGCATGGTGTCTTGAGCCTGTAGTACTAGCTACTCAAGGGGCTGAGGCAGGAGGATTGTTTGAGGCCAGGAATTTGAGGCTTCAGTGAGCCTTGTTGTGCCACTGTACTCCCCAGCCTGGGTGATAGAGCAAGACCCTGTCTCAAATAAATAATTTTTTTAAAAAAAGAAAAGAACAGCCGGGTGTGGTGGCTCAAGCCTGTAATCCCAGCACTTTGGGAGGC
>NW_022298007.1:5329-7465 GCF_002776525.5 Piliocolobus tephrosceles
CACGAGGTCAGGAGATCGAGACCATCCTGGCTAACACGGTGAAACCCAGTCTCTACTAAAAAATACAAAAAAAGCTAGCTGGGCGAGGTGGTGGGCGCCTGTAATCCCAGCTACTCGGGAGGCTGAGGCAGGAGAATGGTGTAAACCCGGGAGGCGGAGCTTGCAGTGAGCTGAGATCCGGCCACTGCACTCCAGCCTGGGCAACAGAGCGAGACTCCGTCTCAAAAAAAAAAAAAAAGAAGAAGAAAAAGAAAAGAACACAAAACAATAGTAAGTTATGATTTCAATTATCATTATTATTTTTTAAGACTAGAAGGGAGGCTGGGCACGGTGGCTCACGCCTGTAATCCCAACACTTTGGGAGGCCGAGGTGGGCAGATCACGAGATCAGGAGTTCGAGATCAGTCTGGCCAACATAGTGAAACCACGTCTCTACTAAAAATACAAAAATTAGCCAGGCGTGGTGGAGGGTGCCTGTAATCCCAGCTACTTGGGAGGCTGAGGCAGAAGAATCACTGGAACCCAGGAGATGGAGGTTGTGGTGAGCCAAGGTTGCACCACTGCACTCCAGACTGGGCAACAGAGTGAGATTCTGTCTCAAAAAAAAAAAAAAAAAAAAAAAAGACTAGAAGGGAATTCACCAAAACATTATTGGTGAATGTCACCCAGGTGGAAGCCATAGGAGGAGCCATTGTCAGCCAAAGGAGTCCAAGAGACCGCCATATTTGAATCAGGAGTTATTATGGCCTGAATGTTTGTAACCCCTCAAATTCATGTGTTTCAATCTAATCCCCAAGGTGATGGTATTAGGCGGTAGGAAACTTTGGGAGGTGATTAGATCATGCAGGTGCAGCCCTCATGAATGGGATTAGTACCCCTATAAAACAGACCCCCAAAAGTTCTCAAGCCCTCTTTCCACCATGTCAGGATACAACATGAAGTCAAAGTCAGCAGTCTGCCACCCTGAAGAGGGGCCTCACTAAAACCTGAACACACAGTCACCCTGATCTCAGACTTCCAGCCTCCAGAACTGTGAGAAATAAATTTCTCTTGTTTCTAAGGCACCCAATCTATGGTACTTTGTTATAGCAGCCCAAACTGACAAAGACAGCCATCAGAAAAGTAGACGTTTGCAAGGCACCTTCATTCACTGCCACTCCAGAAACAGGAAGTTGTATGGCAAAGGCCCAGGATGTGAGGAGTCTAATGTGCTGGTCACAGGTGTCACTTGTGATCAGATCCATATGACTTATCAGAGCCCTCTGGCCACTGAGCGGAGGATGCATTACAGTGAGTTAGAAGATCAGAGAGAGCAGCTGGAAGTTGATTACAGTCTTCTAAGAGAGAGGTGACAAGGATCTGTACTCCTTCTGAGGCAGCGGGGAAAGAAAGAGGCAGAGGATTCAAGACATACTGAGGTGGTGGAATCTAAGAAATTTGGTGACAAATTGGATGTAGATGAAAAAGGGAATCTTCCAGGTATCCGGGAGGGCTTGCACCCATGAATGGAACGGGTGGACTAGAGAATGAGGAGGCCTAGCTCTAGGAACAGCTGTCATAGGGCCAGCACTGTCACCTCTCCATGCCTCTGCTTTCCTGTGTCATTTGTTCTCCTAGGGGGCTGATCTCAGGTGTGAAGCCGTGAGGGATGGGGGGCAGCAAGGAAGGGCAAGGGAGCACCAGATGACTACTGACAGCAGGCCGCAGCTGAAAAGGCCCTTGGGGACCTTCCAGTCCAACTTCTTCATGGGACAAGTAAGGGAACAGAGGCCCTCATTCTTACAAGTTTGGTAGCAGCAAGGAAGTATAGCTTTTCCCAACACCACAGATTAGGACAGTCTCAGGGAAGAACACTGATAGGCTGGCTTAGGCCACATGCTCACCCTTGTGGCCAAGCAGGCTGGATTTTTTACCCTGTAGGGGCTAAGGGAAAACTTCCCCTTCACCCTCTGAAGGTTTGCTGAAATATCAACTCACAAAAGGCAGTCTAACTGGCAGGGGAAAGGCATGCAATTTATTCGTGTGTACATGTGTAGACAGGGAGCATCACAGATGATTACCCAAGCCCACAATGGAGTGCAGAAGCTTATATCTTGAGGTTACAGAAAGAATGGGAGCTCCCTTGAGGCATGGCCA
>NW_022298011.1:0-1045 GCF_002776525.5 Piliocolobus tephrosceles
TGTTAGCCAGGATGGTCTGCATCCCCTGACCTTGTGATCCACCCGTCTCGGCCTCCCAAAGTGCTGGGATTACAGGCTTGAGCCACCGCGCCCGGCAAAACAAAATTTCTTTAAAAATATTAATACAAGTGGTTTTTAATGTTTAAATTCTATAATCTATTTCTTTTTGAAATTATTCAAATTGCTATCTTAGAAGCTGTACCCAGCTGCTTCGTCTTCCCTCGTTTAAGAAGGCCTTGTATGGTAACTCTCCTCTTTAGCATTTGCTATAGCTTTTTAATTAATAGTCTAAAGTAAATGAGATAATTTCTGAAAACAGGAAAATGAAATATCTTTTGGGTCTTATGCACTTGTTTATATGTGTCACTGTGAAGTGATATTTCACTATTAAACTGCATGAAACAGCATGAATTAATCAACCTAAAGGAAGGGCCAATCAGACTGATAGAAGCTTGCTCAGATGCTTTTTAATTCATATGACTTCAGTAATCTTTGGTAAGATTAATCTGGTAAATTTAATCTTAAAATTCTCTTCAATAGTTGAAAATCTTAAAGCCAATGTTAAATTAAAATCTCAGTTTTTTACCCTAGGAATTTTGGTTATTCAAAGTTAAAAGAGCAGGAGTGTAAAATATGTTTTTGGTGAAGCTTATAAAACACAAATGTGGATTTTGCTAAAGAAAATGTCACTTTTTCCTAGTTAGAAAACTATTTGAGCCGGGCGCGGTGGCTCAAGCCTGTAATCCCAGCACTTTGGGAGGCCGAGACGGGCGGATCACGAGGTCAGGAGATTGAGACCATCCTGGCTAACACGGTGAAACCCCGTCTCTACTAAAAATACAAAAAAAACTAGCCGGGCGAGGTGGCGGGCGCCTGTAGTCCCAGCTACTCCGGAGGCTGAGGCAGGAGAATGGCGTAAACCCGGGAGGCGGAGCTTGCAGTGAGCTGAGATCTGGCCACTGCACTCCAGCTCGGGCGACAGAGCAAGACTCCGTCTCAAAAAAAAAAAAAAAAAAAAAAAAAAAAAAAAAAAAAAAAAAAAAAA
>NW_022298011.1:1055-5046 GCF_002776525.5 Piliocolobus tephrosceles
AAAAAAAAAAAAAAAAAAAAAAAAAAAAAAAAAAAAAAAAAAAAAAAGACAACTATTTGAGTCACTTTAAAATACTATATATTATTTATATGTAATACATATACATGTATATACACATGTAAAACTATATGGATAAAAGAAAAAAATGAAACACTAGGGTACACCTGTGGTGACCAAGAAGATCCTCAATGTGGCTTAAAGGCAAAACCAAGTAACTATTAAACCATAGGATACAATGTAAAGAAATTGTTCCATATTGTAGGTTAGTATCAGATTCTTGAGCTTTACTATAATGAACTGTAATCATAACTACTTTAAGAACAAAATCCTTAATTGTAAATGCTGCAGAATAGAAGCACTTGTTTGGGTTGATGCAGGACCCGCAGGTCACTATTAAACAATCACTGATGAGTATATGGGATCCAAGTGCACAGGAGGTTATGCCTGCAACCAATCTAGTGGACTGGATAAATACCACTGTAAGGTCTATTCACTCTGAGAAGGGGACTACCCAACTCTCCCTACAAAATATCAAATCGAGCACCCCAGATGAAGCAGTTAATATGCTTCATATGCAAGCCCTGTGGGACTGGCTTTTATGATGTCTGGGATATTTCCCCAGCAAATATGACTATTTCTTAGGAATTTCCAGTGTAAAAAACGGCAATTTTAATTCCACATTGGCTTGAAGATTTTAAACTATTGAAGAGAATTTTAAGATTAAATTTACCAGGTTAATTTTACCAAAGGTTACTGAAGTCATGTGAATTAAAAAGCATCCAAGCTAGCTTCTATCAGTCTGATTGGCCATTTCTTTAAGTCAATTGATTCATGCTCTTCTTGTAGAACAGAAGATGGCTTCCTGTTCTGATAGCTGATGACTTGGCTGACACTCACCCCTTACCCCAGCACCTGGACCAATTTCCTTATATGGTGCTCTCACTATTTTCTTTTTTTTTCTTTTGTTTGAGACAGAGTATTACTCTGTCACCCAGGCTAGAGTGCAGTGGTGCGATCTCGGTTCACTGCAACCTCCGCCTCCCGTGTTCAAGTGATTCTCCTGCCTCAGCCTCATAAATAGCTGAGATTACAGGTGTGTGCCACTATGCCCAGCTAATTTTTGTAGTTTTAGTAGAAACAGGATTTCACCATCTTGGACAGGCTGGTCTCGAATTCCTAATCTCGTGATTCACCCACCTCAGCCTCCCAAAGTGCTGGGATTACAGGCGTGAGTCACCACACACGGTCACTCTATTTTCAATGTCTCTTTTGGTTACCTTTCAAAATGATCAACAATTAGACATACACTTCATTTATTTATTTATTTTCAATTTTTTTTTCTATTTTTAGGTTTAAGGGATATATGTGCAGGCCTGTTACAGGGGTAAATTGCATGTCACTGGGGTTTGGTGTACACATGAGATCGTCACCCAGGTGGTGACCACAGTACCCAATAGTTTTCTGACCCATAGCCTCATGCCACCCTCCCCACTCAAGCAGGCCCCAGTGACTACTGTTCCCATCTCTGTGTCCATGTGTACTCAATGTTTAGCTCCCACTTATAAGTGAGAACCTGGGGTATTTGGTTTCCTGATGCTGCATTAATTCATTTAGGATAATGGCCTCCAGCTGCATCCATGGTGCTGGAAAGGACATGGTTTTTCTTCTACAGCTATGTAATATTCCATGGTATATATGTACCACATTTTCTTTATCCAGTCCACTGCTGATGGACACAATATATGCAACCTGAAACTATACTACTAGGCTACTGTAACCAAAATAGCATAGTGGTGTTACAAAAACAGACACACAGAGCAATGGAACAGGTTAGAGAACACAGAAATAAAGTCACACACCTACAAACACCTCGTCATCAGCAAAGTCAACAAAAATGAGCAATGGGGAAAGGACTCCCTATTCAATAAATGATTCTGGGATAACTGGCTAGCCATATGCAGAAGATTGAGTCTGGGTCCCCTACCTTTCACCATATACAAAAATTAACTCAACATGGATTAAAGATTTAAATGTAAGACCTCAAACTATAAAAATCCTAGAAGACAACCTAGGAAATATTCTTCTCAACATCAGCCTTGGCAAGGAATTTTTGGCTAAGTTTCCAAAAAACCAATTGCAGCAAAAACAAAAAGGACAAGTGGTACCTAATTAAACTTAAAGCTGGGAGGCTGAATCGGGTGGATCACAAGGTCAG
Organism: Piliocolobus tephrosceles; assembly: GCF_002776525.5. Taxonomy (NCBI): domain Eukaryota; kingdom Metazoa; phylum Chordata; class Mammalia; order Primates; family Cercopithecidae; genus Piliocolobus; species Piliocolobus tephrosceles. Next base: position 3,271 of record NW_022298011.1, read on the forward strand.
GAATTCAAGACCAGCCTGACCAACATAGTGAAAATCCATTTCTAATAAAAATACAAACCTTAGCTGGGCATGGTGGACACACACCTGTAATCCCAGCTACTCAGGAGGCTGAGGTAGAAGAATCACTTGAACCCAAGAGGCAGAGGTTGCAGTGAGCCCAGATCATACCACTGCACTCCAGTCTGGGTGACAGAGTGAGACTCCGTCTTTAAATAAATAAATAAATAGTAAAATAAAAGTTAAAACACAGCAAGACAAACTATCAACAGAGCAAACAGACAACCTACAGAATGGGAGAAGATACAAACGATGTATCCAACAAAGGCCTAATATCCAGAATCTATAGACAACTTAAACAAATGGAGCTTAAACAGAACCCTTACTATGTAGCAGGTTCTGTATGCATAAGCCTCTCTTGGTTCTTATTTTGGTGGCCTCTGTTTACTTACACAAAGAGAAAGAACTGCTATTCCCATAAATCATGGCTTTGAAAATGGCCACAGTTCCCTGGGTGCGCTTGCTCATGCCTGTAATCCCAGCACTTTGGGAGGCCGAGGTGGGCGGATCACAAGGTCAGGAGATCGAGGGCATCCTGGCCAACACGGTGAAATCCTATCTCTACTAAAAATACAAATAATTAGCCAGGAGTGGTGGCATGCACCTGTAATCCCAGCTACTCAGGAGGCTGAGGCAGGAGAACTGCCTGGACCCGGGAGGTGGAGGTTGCAATGAGTCTGATCATGCCACTGCACTCCAGCCTGAGTGACACAGCAAGACTCCATCTCAAAAAGAAAAAAAGAAAATAAAATGGTAACAGAAAGTTATAACAGTTGGATGATCTTTGCATTTATGTTAGTGTGGTGGTGACAGTATACGGGGCAGCAACATTTTGTTGTAGGCAAAGATGTTAAATTTGATTGTGGAAGAAAGGTGTATGTTATGGATGAGATGTCAAAAGACAGAAGATAGGTGGCATTTGTTCGTTTTTCTGGCCACTTGGTACCTTTCGAATTTTTTTTGAAATAGGGGCTCACTCTGTTGTCCAGGATTGAGTGCAGCGGTGCTGTCACAGCTCACTGCAGCCTCAGAGTCCTGGGCTCAAGCAATCCTCCCACCTCATCCCCTCAAAATGTTGGCATCACAGGCATGAGCCATATTCCCTTTCCATTTTGAACATTTTTGCCAGATCTAGGAAATTTCTTCAGTTCCTCGGGCTCTTTTGAAGTAGGGCATGTGACTAAGTCTTGTATCTAAGTTTCACCAATGAAACTCGTATCAAGATATTTCAAAATTGATCAACTTAAGGTTTCAAATGGAATTCATTTTGTGGGCAAAGGTGGAGGTGGAGGTTCCAGCTTTCACAGGCAAGAGTAGTTGCTCATGTACATATATCAGGTGCAGAGAGCACATTTGTGTGTCAACAGTGGCAATTCCCATAGTTCTTTTTTTTTTTTTTTTTCCTTTTTTTTTTTTTATTATACTTTAAGTTCTAGGGTACATGTGCATAACGTGCAGGTTACATATGTATACATGTGCCATGTTGGTGTGCTGCACCCATCAACTCGTCAGCACCCAACAATTCATCATTTATATCAGGTATAACTCCCCAATGCAATCCCTCCCCCCTCCCCCCTCCCCATGATAGGCCCCAGTGTGTGATGTTCCCCTTCCCGAGTCCAAGTGAGCTCATTGTTCAGTTCCCACCTATGAGTGAGAACATGCGGTGTTTGGTTTTCTCTTCTTGTGATAGTTTGCTAAGAATGATGGTTTCCAGCT
>NW_022298012.1:0-1327 GCF_002776525.5 Piliocolobus tephrosceles
GCCTCCTGAGTAGCTGGGACTACAGGTGTGTGCCACCACATGCAGCTCATGTTTGTATATTTTGTAGAGCTGGGCTTTCACATGTTGCCCAGGCTGGTCTTGAACTCCTGAATTCAAGCGATCTGCTCACCTTGGCCTTCCAAAGGGCTGGGATTACTGGCGTGAGCCACTGCACCTGGCCAACCTACTGTTTCGTTACAGTTACATTTCTTATGATGAATATGTTTGGCTCTTCATTTTCCACTTTCTCCTTCTTCTCCCTCCCCTTGCCTTTTTCACTCACTTAGTGGAATTAATGGTAGGCACCTTGAGGTTATATAATCAGAAGAGTTAAAAGAGCTGCATCACTATCATAAACTTTTCCTCTAATAATTTTTTAAACTGAAAAAATTTACTGGGTAGCACTCCTTAGTATGAACTTTGCTTTGAGGCAATTTAATTAATTGGAAGATTTTGCTAAATATTTGTTACTCAAAGTCATTCTCATTCTAGTTTCTGCCTCTTTGCCATTGAAAGTTACCGTTAGGACATATACCTAATGTATGCAGGGCTTAAAACCTAGATGATGGGTTGATGGGTGCAGCAAACCACCATGGCACACGTATGCCTATGTAACAAGCCTGCACGTTCTGCACATGTATCCCAGAACTTAAAGTAAAATTTTAAAAAAAGTGGCATTTCTGATAGTGCAGCTTCACTAATTTCTGAGATTTCTCTAGTCCCTTTCATTTCTGGTCAGAAAATTGACAATCCGTCCATGAGTTCAGCTTTTTCCTGCAGTGCCTCCCTGAGGCAGCTGAAAACAAATAAAGCCCACTACTAATGTTCTTTGCAAACCTCTTTGCCCATAGCTAAAGGTTCATTAATCTGTCACTTGCCTTCCAATTTTCCACCGGCGACAGTATTACCTAATATTTTGCCATTTTATTACTTGGATCACTGCCTTTTTAGGGTTTTATATTAGTTTTTCACCATTATTCTCAATTACTAAGCCTAACAATTAAGCTAAGGGCATACATTTTAAGCTTTTTTCTTTTGTTTGTTTCTGTAGTTTGTCCTCCTTTCTCCTCCTCCTCCTTCTTTCTCTTCTTCACCTCCTTTTCTGCTTCTCCTCCTCCTCCTCCTTTTTCTTTCTGCTTCTTATTAATAATTAATCCAGATAGAAAGGCTATGCTGTCATTACAAACAATACCAGTATATGAGAGGTTTTATAAACTAGTCTGTGCATGGCACTGATGGCTGGCAAGGGAAACTTTTTCTTGCTTATGCTATGTTCTATCACCTTGTGCCTCCACCATTTTACAAAACAATTGGCCTATTTGGTTGT
>NW_022298013.1:0-6749 GCF_002776525.5 Piliocolobus tephrosceles
GGAGATCCACTGCTCTCTTCAAAGCTGTCAGACAGAGTCGTTCGCGTCTGCACAGGCTTCTGCTCCATTAGCTGAGCCCTGTCACCAGAGGTGGAGTCTACAGAGACAGGCAGGTTTCCTTGAGCTGCCGTAAGCTCCACCCAGTTCGAGCTTCCCAGCGGCTTTATTTACCTACTTAAGCCTCAGCGATGGCGGGCGCCCCTCCCCCAGCCTCGCTGCTGCCTTGCGGTTAGATTGCCGCAGACTGCTGTGCTAACAAGGAGGGAGGCTCCGTGGGCGTGGGACCCTCCCGGCCAGGTGTGGGATATATTCTCCGGTGTGCTGGTGTTACAGCGCAGCATTGGGGTGGGAGTTACCCAATTTTCTAGGTGATGTGTATCTCAGTTCCCCTGGCTAGGAAAAGGGACTCCCTTCCCCCTCGCACTTCCCAGGTGAGGCGATGCCTCGCTGGTCAGGCTGCAGCAGCTGACCCGCATGGATTGTCCGGCACTCCCGAGTGAGATGACCCCAGTACCTCAGTTGAAAATGCAGAAATCACCGGTCTTCTGTGTCGCTCGTGCTGGGAGATGGAGACTGGAGCTGTTCCTATTCGGCCATCTTGCTCCGCCCCCTCCAACAAATAATATTTCAATTATTCATAATTACTTTGAAGAACAGAATTGAATAGATTAAAAAATACAATTTAAAAAATGTTTTCAGAACTAAAAGATTTGAATCAATAAATTAAAAAGTCATACCATATTCCGAGACATATTGTCATCATAAAAATCCATATGATAATTTAAATCATTCTGGCAATCTTTGTATTTTAATTGACAGTTAAGGCTCTTTATATTTAATATAATTTTCATTATGTTTGGGTTTAAGTCTACTATCAGCTATTTATTTCCTATTTGTGGGATTTGCTCTCTTTTTTCTTCACTTACTGTCTTCGTTTAGATTGATTCTATTTTAATCTTTCATTTTGTTTTTCTTATTGATCTAATAGCTATTTTTTTGCAGCTGTTCTAGATTTTAAAATGTACATTCTTAATTTGTCACAGTTCACCTTCAAGCAATATTATACCACATCATAAACAGTGTAAAATTTTTGCAAGTGTATATTTTTATCCCCTATCTTTGTGCTATTTTTAAAAATTTGCTTTATTTTCAATTCAGGGAGTACATGTGCAGATTTGTTGCATGGGCATATTGTATACCGGTAGGGATTGGGCTTCTAGTGTACTAATTATACAAACAGTAAACATTAAACCCAGTAGATAGTTTTTTTTCAACCATTGACCCACTCTCACCCTCCTCCTTTTTGGAATCCCCATTTTCATATTTCCATATTTATATTCATGTATACCCACTGTTTTGCTCCCACTGTAAGTGAGAACATGTGGTATCTGGTTTTCTGTTTCTGAGTTAGTTCACTGGGATAATTGTCTCTACCTTCATCAGTGCTGCTACAGAAGACATGCTTTCATTCTTTTTTTTTATGGTTGCTCAGCATTCCACTGTGTATGTTTACCACATTTTTTTTTTGTCCAGTCAACCACTGATGGACACTTAGTTTGATTCCATGACTTTGTTATTGTGAATAATGTTGTGATACATGTAAGAGTGCAGGTGTCTTTTTGATAAAATTATTTTTTTCCCTTTGGATAGATACCCAGTAGTGGGATTGCTAGGTTGAATGGTAGTTCTACTTTTAGTTCTTTGAGGGATCTCCATTACCGTTTTCCATAGAGGTTGAACTAATTTATACTCCCACTAACAATATAGAAGCGTCCCTTTTTTTTCTCTGCATTCTCTCCAATATCTGTTGTTTTTGATTTTTTAGTAAGAGGCATTCTGACTTATGTGAGATGATATCTCATTGTGGTTTTAATTTACATTTCTCTGAGTATTGTTGAACATTATTGATGTTGAGCATTTTTTCATAAGTTTGCTGGCTGTTTGTATGTTGTCTTTTAAGAAGTGTCTGTTTATGTCCTTTGCACACTTTTTAGTAGGATTATTTATTTCATGTTAATTTTTAAAGCTCTTTGCATATTCTGGATATTAGTCTTTTCTCAGATACACAGCTTGCAAATATTTACTCCCTTTCTGTAGGTTGTTCATTTAATCTGTTGTTTCTTTTGCTGTGCAGAAGCTCTTTCATTTAAGTAAGCTTCATTTGTCAATTGTTGTTTTCATGCAATTGCTTTTGAGATCTTAGTCAAAAGTTCTTTGCCTATGCTAATAACCAGAAGAGTTTTTTCTACATTTTCTTCTAGGGTTTTTGGAGGCCTTACATTTAAGTCTTTACTTCATCTTGAGTTATTTTTTGTATATGGTGAGAGGTAGGGGTCCAGCTTCATTCCTCCGCAAATGGCCAGCCAGTTTTCCCAGCACCATTTATTGAATAAATAGTGTCCTCTCCTCATTTTTAATTTTTGTTGACCTTGTCAAAGATTATTTGGTTGTAGGTGTGTGGCTTTATTTTTGGGTTCTTTATTGTGTTCCATTGACCTATGTATGTATTTTTGTACTAGTACCATGCTGTTGTTGTTACTATAGCCTTGTAGTATAAGACTATAGTATAAGGCTGTAGTACATGTGGAGGCAGGCAATGTGATGTCTCTAAATTCGTTCTTTTTTCTTAGGATTGTGTTGCTTTTTCTGATTCTACTGTCATTTTTGTTTCATATGAACTTTAGGATTGCTTTTTCTAATATTGTGAAAAATGACATTGGTAATTTGATAGGGATTTCTTTGAATATGTAGATTGCCTTGATCAGTATGGTTATTTTGATAACACTGATTCTTCAAATCCATGAGCATGGGATGTTTTTCCATTTGTTTGTGTCATCTATGATTTCTTTCATCTGTATTTTTAGTTCTCCTTATGGAAATCTTTCACCTTCTTGGTTAAATATATTCCTAGGTATTTTTATTTTTTGTGTGGCTATTTTAAATGGGATTGTATTCTTGATTTGGTTCTCAGAATGAGCATTATTAGTTTATATAAATGTTACTTTTTTTTTTTTTTTTTTTTTTTGAGATGGAGTCTTACTCTGTTGCCCAGGCTGGAGTGCAGTGGTGTGATCTCAGCTCACTGCAACCTTCACCTCCCAGGTTCAAGCAATTCTCATGCCTCAGCCTCCTGTGTAGCTGAGATTACAGGTGTATACCACCATGTTCAGCTAGTTTTTGTATTTTCAGTAGAGACTGGATTTCACCGTATTGGCCAGACTGACCTTGAAGTCCTAATCAAGTGATCCACCGGCTGGGGCCTCCCAAAGTGCTGGGATTACAGGTATAAGCCACCACACCACACCTGACCCTGAGTTTTGTACATTGATTTTGTATCCTGAAACTTTACTAAAGTTGTTTATCAAGTCTATGAGTCTTTTGGAGAGTCCTTAGGGTTTACTAAGCGCACGATCATGTCACTGGTGAATTCAGAAATAATTTCACTTCCTTTTTTCTTATTTGGGTATCTTTTATTTTTTCTCTTGCCTGATTGCTCTGGTTAGGACTTCCAGTACCATGTTGAATAGGAGTGGTTCGAGTGGACATCCTTGTTTTCTTCCAGCTCTTAGGGGAATGCTTTCAATTTTTGCTCATTAAGTATTATGTTGGTAATTGGTTTGTCATCGATGGCGCTTATTATTTTGAGATATGCTTCTTAGATGCTTGGTTTGTTGAAGTTTTTTTTTTTTTATCATGAAGAGATGTTATATTTTGTTAAATGGCTTCTCTGCATCTATTCAGGTGATTCTATAGTTTTTGTTTAGTTCCGTTTATGTGATGAATCATATTGATTGATTTGAAGATGTTGGTCCATCCTTGCCTCCCTGGAACACAGTCCACTTGATTGTGATGTATTCTCTTCTTGATGTGCTGTTGGATTTGGTTCATTCCTATTTTGTTGAGGACTTTGCAGGGATATAAACCTATAGTTTTCTTGTTGTGTCCTTCCCTGATTTTGGTATCAGGGTGATATTGGTTTTATAGAATGAGTTAGGGAGGAATCCCTTCTCTTCTGTTTTTCAGAATAGTCTTAGTAAGATTGGTACCAGCTCTTCTCTGTTTGTGTGGTAAAATTCAGCTGTGAATCTGTCTGTAATGTGAGATTATTTTTGTTGGAAGATTTTTTTTATTACTGATTCAATTTTGTTTCTCATTATTGATCAGCTCAGCATTTTAATTTCTACTTGGTTCATTCTTGGGAGGTTGCATGTTTCCAGGAAGTTATCCATTTCCTTCAGGTGTTGCAATATATACACATAGAGGTGTTCATATTAGCCTCTGATGGTCTTTTGTATTGCCGTGGTATTTATTGTAATGTCACCTGTATTATTTCTAAATGTATTTACTTTCATCTTTTTGTTCCTTTTCTTGGTTAATCTAGCTAGCAGTCTGTCCATTTTGTTTATCTTTTCAAAGAACCAACTGATTGTTTCATTAGTTCTTTGTATACATATTTTTTTTTGGTCTCAATTTCATTCAGTTCTGCTCTGATCTTAGTTACTTCTTTTTTTGTGCTAGTTTTGGGTTTGGCTTGTTCTTGTTTTTTCTAGTTCCTTTAGGTGCAATATTAGGTTGTTCATTTGAGATCTTTCTAACTTTTTGATATAGGCATTTAGTGCTATAAAATTTCCTCTTAACACTGCTAAACACTCAATAAAGACAATGGTGTAATACTTTAAACAAAATCCTGAAATAAGAAAATTGTGATTCCAGACTTATACACCAACTCATATCTTATTCAAATATGAATAACACATATATTTTTGACTAACAAAACAAGAATGTATAAAAGTGATTATATATTTTTTTAAAAAGTCAGCCAGTCATGGTGGCTCACACCTGTAATTACAGCTCTTTGGGAGGCTGAGGTGGGAAGGTCACTTGAGGCTAGGAGTTTGAGACCAGCCTAGGCAATATAGAGAGGTCCTGTCTCTAATTAAAAAAAAATAAAAAATAAAATTATTTTAAAAAGCCACACAAATTTCTTTAAGTGGATAATTGGATACTTTATATTATAAATAGGTAAGCTAAGTAGCCTAGAGGTCTAGAAGATAAATCTTAAAAAATTAAACATAGAACAACAGAGAGACCAAATAAATAATCTAGAGATAAAATAATATATACTTTTTTTTTTTTTTTTTTACAAATAAACTATAACTGATCTGACAACCAACTTCTCAATTGTAGCAAGAGAAGCCATAAGACAACTGAATAAAATCTTCAAAGATTTCAGAGAAAACAATTGCCACCAGGTAATTTTCAGGCATACAAAAAAATTTACTGTCATTTAGCTCTCATTAACAAACCTTTAAAAGATATATTTCATTCATAAGACAACTAGTGACAGAGACTTGTAAAAGAAAGACAAAAGAAAATAGTAAATGTAGGTAAATTTAATAATGTGAGTATATGTGATAATATAATAGTATCTCATTTTTGAGGTTATAAAAAGTTTAAATAACTAGAAAATTTTCAAAAAGACTAAAACAATAGAATAAAGGACTGAACAATAGAATGGAAATCAAGAGATAATGATTGCGGTTAAAGAATTTTAAGCTTATATGTTGATTCCTTAAATTCTAGATTTTGGTGTTAAAATTTCTAAAGTGACTTTTAAAATAATTAAAATAGACTGATAACCTAACTTTAAAACTAGTACATGAGAAAAAGGAGAATAAGTTCAAAAACAAAAATTAAATAAATGAATTCAACAAATACAAAAGAACATGAGAAGGAAGATAAAACTAAAATCATAAAAATGTAAAATAAATTATGAAACAAAAGTGTAAATGGACTCAATCATTTAGGTAAAAGATTTTCAGACTAGAGTAAAAAAAGTTGAGAAAAGTTGTAGAAGGCAAATGGCAACTAAATAAAATCTAATTGAATTATTTTCATATAATGGGATATTGAACAATCAGGACTCATGAAATATGAAGCCAACACTTTTGTAACTTATTTTTTCAAACTTGTTCAGTAGTTCAAAGTACAAACATAAAAGTCAGAAGGCCTTTGTTGCTCAATGAAATTCTAGGCCTTCTGACTTTTATGTTTGATTGTAGAAAATAATTCTAAGATTACATTGAGTTGGAAAATGTATTCCATTCTAAGCATTAATTAACACTTCTGTATGTGTTTAAAGGTTTCATTGTAATTGGGTAGTGTTTGCGGTAGGAGGTGTTTTAGTCTGTGAAAAGAAAAAAAAGGAGACATCTAAATTCTTGTTTGAGTAATTTTTAAATTAAATTAATTCTTTAGTAATATTCTACTAATTTCTTACTAATATTCAGACCTGTATGCTTCTGTTTTGGAGCCCTTTCATGGCTTCCCTGAAAACTTGTTTTTCCCATCTCATTACAATTTTCTTAGTGCAGAGTGGCTCTTCTTGAGATAATACCCTTTCAAAATGTGCCGCTGATGATACTTTCTATATTTCCTTTCTGTTAGGGTCATCTTGTCCTAGCAATAAACACTCTTGGCTAGGAGTCTCTGAAAATGATCTCATACTGATATTCCAACTATCAATTTCTTTTTTATTTATTTATTTATTTATTTATTTATTTATTTATTTATTTATTTATTTATTTTTATTATACTTTAAGTTCTAGGGTACATGTGCATAACGTGCAGGTTTGTTACATATGTATACATGTGCCATGTTGGTGTGCTGCACCCATCAACTCGTCAGCACCCATCAATTCATCATTTATATCAGGTATAACTCCCCAGTGCAATCCCTCCCCCCCCCC
>NW_022298013.1:6849-7244 GCF_002776525.5 Piliocolobus tephrosceles
CAGTTCCCACCTATGAGTGAGAACATGCGGTGTTTGGTTTTCTCTTCCTGTGATAGTTTGCTAAGAAGGATGGTTTCCAGCTGCATCCATGTCCCTACAAAGGATGCAAACTCATCGTTTTTTATGGCTGCATAGTATTCCATGGTGTATATGTGCCACATTTTCTTAATCCAGTCTGTCACTGATGGACATTTGGGTTGATTCCAAGTCTTTGCCATTGTGAATAGCGCCGCAATAAACATACGTGTGCATGTGTCTTTGTAGTAGCATAATTTATAATCCTTTGGGTATATACCCAGTAGTGGGATGGCTGGGTCATATGGTACATCTAGTTCTAGATCCTTGAGGAATTGCCATACTGTTTTCCATAATGGTTGAACTAGTTTACAATCCCA
>NW_022298013.1:7344-8109 GCF_002776525.5 Piliocolobus tephrosceles
GCAAACTCATCGTTTTTTATGGCTGCATAGTATTCCATGGTGTATATGTGCCACATTTTCTTAATCCAGTCTGTCACTGATGGACATTTGGGTTGATTCCAAGTCTTTGCTATTGTGAATAGCGCCACAATAAACATACGTGTGCATGTGTCTTTGTAGTAGCATAATTTATAATCCTTTGGGTATATACCCAGTAGTGGGATGGCTGGGTCATATGGTACATCTAGTTCTAGATCCTTGAGGAATTGCCATACTGTTTTCCATAATGGTTGAACTAGTTTACAATCCCACCAACAGTGTAAAAGTGTTCCTATTTCTCCACATCCTCTCCAACACCTGTTGTTTCCTGATTTTTTAATGATTGCCATTCTAACTGGTGTGAGATGGTATCTCATTGTGGTTTTGATTTGCATTTCTCTGATGGCGAGTGATGATGAGCATTTTTTCATGTGTCTGTTGGCTGTATGAATGTCTTCTTTTGAGAAGTGTCTGTTCATATCCTTTCCCCACTTTTGGATGGGGTTGTTTGTTTTTTTCTTGTATATTTGTTTGAGTTCTTTGTAGATTCTGGAAATTAGCCCTTTGTCAGATGAGTAGATTGCAAAAATTTTCTCCCATTCTGTAGGTTGCCTGTTGACTCTGATGGTAGTTTCTTTTGCTGTGCAGAAGCTCTTTAGTTTAATTAGATCCCATTTGTCAATTTTGGCTTTTGCTGCCATTGCTTTTGGTGTTTTAGACATGAAGTCCTTGCCCATGCCTATGTCC
>NW_022298014.1:0-953 GCF_002776525.5 Piliocolobus tephrosceles
CATGATAGGCCCCAGTGTGTGATGTTCCCCTTCCCGAGTCCAAGTGAGCTCATTGTTCAGTTCCCACCTATGAGTGAGAACATGCGGTGTTTGGTTTTCTCTTCTTGTGATAGTTTGCTAAGATAATGGGAGACTTCAACACTCCACTGTCAACATTAGACAGATCAACGAGACAGAAAGTTAACAAGGATATCCAGGAATTGAACTCATCTCTGCACCAAGCGGACCTAGGTAGTACCATTCAGGACATAGGCACGGGCAAGGACTTCATGTCTAAAACACCAAAAGCAACGGCAGCAAAAGCCAAAATTGACAAATGGGATCTCATTAAACTAAAGAGCTTCTGCACAGCAAAAGAAACTACCATCAGAGTGAACAGGCAACCTACAGAATGGGAGAAAATTTTTGCAATCTACTCATCTGACAAAGGGCTCATTTCCAGAATCTACAAAGAACTCAAACAAATATACAAGAAAAAAACAAACAACCCCATCCAAAAGTGGGGAAAGGATATGAACAGACATTTCTCAAAAGAAGACATTCATACAGCCAACAGACACATGAAAAAATGCTCATCATCACTGGCCATCAGAGAAATGCAAATCAAAACCACAATGAGATACCATCTCACACCAGTTAGAATGGCAATCATTAAAAAATCAGGAAACAATAGGTGTTGGAGAGGATGTGGAGAAATAGGAACACTTTTACACTGTTGGTGGGATTGTAAACTAGTTCAACCATTATGGAAAACAGTATGGCGATTCCTCAAGGATCTAGAACTAGATGTACCATATGACCCAGCCATCCCACTACTGGGTATATACCCAAAGGATTATAAATCATGCTGCTATAAAGACACATGCACACGTATGTTTATTGCGGCACTATTCACAATAGCAAAGACTTGGAATCAACCCAAATGTCCATCTGTGACAGACTGGATTAAGAAA
>NW_022298014.1:1053-11427 GCF_002776525.5 Piliocolobus tephrosceles
GGGGGAGGGATAGCATTAGGAGATATACCTAATGTAAATGATGAGTTAATGGGTGCAGCACACCAACATGGCACATGTATACATAACAAACCTGCACACTGTGCACATGTACCCTAGTACATAAAGTATAATAAATTATTGCGGCACTATTCACAATAGCAAAGACTTGGAATCAACCCAAATGTCCATCTGTGACAGACTGGATTAAGAAAATGTGGCACATATACACCATGGAATACTATGCAGCCATAAAAAAGGATGAGTTTGTGTCCTTTGTAGGGACATGGATGCAGCTGGAAACCATCATTCTTAGCAAACTATCACAAGAAGAGAAAACCAAACACCGCATGTTCTCACTCATAGGTGGGAACTGAACAATGAGATCACTTGGACTCGGGAAGGGGAACATCACACACTGGGGCCTATCATGGGGAGTGGGGAGGGGGGAGGGATTGCATTGGGGAGTTATACATGATATAAATGCTGAATTGATGGGTGCTGACGAGTTGATAGGTGCAGCACACCAACATGGCACAAGTATATATATGTAACAAACCTGCACGTTATGCACATGTACCCTAGAACTTAAAGTATAATAAAAAAAAAAGAAAAATAAATAAATAAATAAAATTGCAGCAAAAAAGCACTAGCAATTGCTTATAGAAATATACCTATTTGCTTTCAGATATGCCTTCCTCTTTTAGTTTATGGAACCCTAGAGACAACCGTTATTTTATTCCTTTTACGGTGTCTTGTATTGTAGCTAGCTCCAAGGAAGAATCACCAAAAACTAAATGTTTGTTGAATGAATAAACATCAGTCAATGCATCTGCCTTAGTAGTTAGAGCATAGCAAATGTATGATTGAGGTTCACAAATCTGATTTCTTCTATTGAATATCAATTCTAAAAGATAAAGGAGATTTGCCAAAATTCAGAGGCTGAAATCAGTATTTTTCAATAAATTACTTTCTTTCCATTCAGCTTTTTTCCCCTACAGAATTAAGCAGAAAGCAATTCTATACGAGCTTCTAGTTCTGATTAACTATGGTGATCCTGAGGTTTTGGAGTTTTAATTTCAAGAGCCATTAAAATATCTGAAAAGGGACAATTTTTAAAGTTCCTTGAATCACACGTTGTTCATACACTTTGTTGGGAGACATAAAATAATATGGAAGTTTGTGGAAGAGTCATAACAATAGTCAACCAGCAAAAATCAAATGTAATAGAATATTAAGAGCTCAAGGTTTAGAGTCAGAGTTCAAATCTTGGATCTGTCACTTACCAGCTGTGTGACCTCATGCCACTGAACTGCTCTGTGCCTCAGTTTCCTTAACTGTAAGTGGGGACACTAATGCCTGTCTCATAAAACAGCAGAGTGCCTGAAAAATAACAAACACTCAGTAAATGGTGTATGTTAATAACAATAACAATGGCAACAATAACAATAATTTGGGAAAACAAATTTGATCTTTCCTTTAGTGTCAGTAATCAAGATGTAAAAGTCCTATGAATTAGAAAGCAATCACAATTTGAGTTCTAATAGAATCAGTAACTTACCCATGAAGAAAATAAACAAATGGTTCAAGATAGGGTGATATTTCATTAAGCTTTCTTCCTATGCATCATTGCTTTCTGATAAACTTTTTCAATATATTTCCTAAAATGACACTGTTCTGAAGTATTATTGCATGCCTTGAAGGTAAAGGGGAATGCTTTGGGAGAAAAGTTTTTATGAATAATGGTCCTAGCTCCAGAATTGAAGGCTAAAATAACTTGAAACATCGTGGCCTCAAACTCAGTCATTTTAGAGATTTTTAAAACTGACTTGAAAACAAAAAGAAAACAAAAACTCACTAAAGTAAACTAAGCTGAGAACTGGAGGCCTGAAGTTTATAAATAAAGTGAAGTTTGTAATTTTCCTGGAATTAAGAGTGAGTCAAGTAAAGAGACTCCCAGTCCTCACTCCAGGATGCTGTCAGTAGAATGTGCTGAATAGTTCAATTGACATGACTGGGATGCCATTTACCTTGAGTGCAGTCAAGGGGAGGCAAAGAACCGAAAAGTCACTTCATTGAAACAGATCAGTTAGGTAGACCATTAGTTACATAGATGAACATTTGTAAAACGTGGAGCAACTAATAAAGGTAAGGAAAGTTTGGAGCCCATTGAAAATCAATGTTGATGTCAAAATCAAAACCCTAACAAATAAAATAACCTAAAGTGAAGATCCACAGACTACATAAAAAATTGTGCAGACCTTGCCTTACTAAGGTAGGGGACAGTGGCCGACCTCACACAGAGACAACTTGTCACATGTACTTCTCAGCTAAGATCTCAAGGTTTTCAGAGATCCTTCAGAACTGTGATGGTTCTCTTTGATAACCCTAGTTGGCCTATTAAAGTACAAACTGCCTACTTCGACCTCTTTCCCAACTAACTAATCAGTTTTCCCCAAAATGTGAACCAACATTCATTGTTCCTAAGCTGGTTTTTCTCTTTCTTCTCTCGTATAAAGCCACTTTTTGTCTTCTTTATTCTTTGACAATACTCCATAGATCATTTTATGCATAACTAAATGTGCATGCAAATGATTAAACATGCTGGATAAATGCTGAGTCTTGAAATGTTATATCCACTTCCACTGGAAAAACTGACATTTATGCAGTGGTTATTAACTTTTATGATACCATCAACACTGTATTGGTGTAACATGGTTGTAATGAGCCTAAGCAATACTTGGCAATCTGAGAACCCAGTCCTTGAGTGCCAGTAATGGGAAGCCTGTTGCAGATAGCACAGAAGTACTGTGAAACTGCAGTCTATCAAGAACAATTCTCAGGAGAGGTTCGAATCAACTTTTAGAATGTGTAGAGGGAAAATCCCATTTACCATTGAGTGGCTTGATTGCTACCCACATTTGTTTATTAAGAAATACCATTGGATGGGCGTGGTGGCTCACGCCTGTAATCCCAGCACTTCAGGAGGCCGAGGTGGGCGGATCATGAGGTCAGGAGTTTGAGACCAGCCTGGCCAATAATGGTGAAACTCTGTCTCTACTAAAAATGTAAAAATTGGCCAGGCGCGGTGGCTCAAGCCTGTAATCCCAGCACTTTGGGAGGCCGAGACGGGCGGATCACGAGGTCAGGAGATCGAGACCATCCTGGCTAACACGGTGAAACCCCGTCTCTACTAAAAAATACAAAAACTAGCCGGGCGAGGTGGCGGGCGCCTGTAGTCCCAGCTACTCGGGAGGCTGAGGCAGGAGAATGGCATAAACCCAGGAGGCGGAGCTTGCAGTGAGCTGAGATCCGGCCACTGCACTCCAGTCTGGGCAACAGAGCGAGACTCCGCCTCAAAAAAAAAAAAAAAAAAAGTAAAAATTAGCTGGGCATGGTGGTGGCACGTGCCTGTAGTCCCAGCTACTTGGGAAGCTGAGGCAGGAGAATATCTTGAACTCAGGAGGCAGAGGTTGCAGTGAGCCGAGATTGCGCCACCACTACACTCCAGCCTGGGCAATAGAGGGAGATTCTATCTCAGAAAAACAAAACAAAACAAACAAACAAAAAATTAAACTTTGCAATGATGCTGCAGTATATAAGCAAGAATTTGGTCAGGCTATGCCTGATTTCTTACTTCACACTTTCCCAGGAATGCTGAAAGAATGAAATATGCCTGAAATTAATGAACTTGCAAATTGTGTACCTGAACATGGTCAGTGGTTTGACATAGGTTAGTCAGGACTAATGAGAATGTCATCAGTGGGGTTAAAGACGTAAAAAGCAAAGAATACACAATGATGTAAAACATTAAGGCATAAAGGCAAGAACAAAGAAACAAAAACAAATTTCATGTAGTCAAACTATGGTCCATACACAGAAGCCTGGTATCTATAAATGATCATATGCATCCTGTCCTAATATGAGAAAAATGCCTTGGAACATTCATAAAACATGATTTGGGGTTCAATAAATTAAATTTGTCTATATTTTAACCGTGTTGAATTTGAAAAATCCTTAGAAGTGAGCCTCTCTAAAATAAGACTAAACTAAAATGTTCTGCTCCCAGATGGATGTTCGGTCTGTATTGTAGCCCTTAATTGTTTACTGACAATCTCCCCACCCCCAAGCTCCTCCCCTCCTGCTGCCCTTCTCTTAAAATGCTTTAACCCAAACTCAAAAACTTTTTGACATTTAAGGACCTTTCTGCATGCTCTGTTCTCAGGCAAAATTTCCTATCCTCTACGCACTAACTGATGAATTCCCACTTACCCTTCAAGATCAACATGGAACACAGGCAAGGTGGGCCCTGGAGTGAAGTGGACTGAGATAGAAATCCTGGCTCTACCCATGTAGACGTTTGCCCTGGTGCAAGTTGCTTTACCTCTGGAAACCTCTGTTTCCTTATTAATAAAAAGGCAATAGTGATGCTACTTGATGATTGTTGTAAAACTTATATACTGCACCAACTGTTTGGCCAAAGCTCCTCCAGGTAGTACATATTCCACAGCTGTGTCTTCCCTTCTAATGGCTTAACTTGAGCAACATTAGGCAACCATCCCTAAATTTCTAAAATATTTTATATCCACTTAAGCACCTATCAATTTGTACTTTTAAAATCATGTCTTTATCCCCTATTAGTGTGTAAATTCTTTCAGACAAGAGACTCTTTCACCCATATTTGTATTTGCATACACCGAACACACTGACTGGCACATAGGTGCTCAATGTCTATAATGGCTGCTCCATCAGTGTTTACTGAATGAGTAATGGATGGTTGAATGATTATTTCCAGTTTATAAATCATGGGGTGGGGGGAAAGCAGATGATGTTATAAGTCTCCTTTCAAGCTGCTTTTCATCTGGCTTTTCCACAGGACTATATACTGTCTAGGACACAGATCTACAACTAGGCACACTTCTGCACATGGGCACTGCTATGGCCTGAGTATGTCCCTCCAAAACTCCTTCTGAAACCTAATCCCCCTTGGTGATATTAAGATGTGGGGCCTTTGGAAAGTGATTAAGTCATGAGGGTCCACCCTCATAAATGGGATGAGCACCCTAATAAAAGAGGTTGAAGGAAGCTCCCCTTCACATTCCACCATGTGAAGACACAGTGCTCCCCGATTTCCACCATGTGAGGGTGCAAAAAGAAAGCACTATCTTTGAAGCAGAGCGATCCCTCACCAGACACCCAGTCTGTTGGCACTTTAATCTTGGATTTCCCAGTCTTCAGAACTGTAAGCAACACATTTCTATTGTTTATAAGTTAAGGTAATTTGTTATAACAGCTGAAATGGACTGAGACAAGTATACATGCCCTTTTTTCTTTGTTACTAAGTCAAATCAAACTAAATGCCGAATGAAATAATATTATTTTATGAAGCTAGAATGTAACATCAAAAACTAACAGTAAAACACTCTAACCATATAAAAAACTATTTTCACCAATTGCCTTTTTTTGAATGATCAATCTTCCTCAAGGTTCATTCTGCAAAGCCACATTGACCTCACCACCCATCCTAAGTGGAGGGTTGCAAAGCATCCTGTTGCAAAGCACCTCGACAGTCATTAAGCTCAAAGGCATATTTGGTTATTAGAATACCTAATAAGGAAAATAACAGCCCCTGACCATTTCCTTATCTTACTTTATCTAGATAGTTCATAAAAGTATACTTCATTACCTCAGTCCTATATTCCAAATAAATTTCATAAACCAGACACTTAAAATATTACACAGTATAGTCCTGGAACATGTGTGCATTCTTTATAAATCCTAATCATAGTTTTCCTAATCAGGTACATGTGATTTCTCTCTGGATCCTCAATTAACAGTTCTATATAGCCCAATATTCCTGAACAATGACAGTAATGATTTTTTTTTACTTAATTTTTGCAATTAAAAAATATTGAGCTAATAAATAAACAGAAAAGTCTCTTAATGAACAGTTGCCTACGAAAAGATCATCTTTAATTTTAGCATTAATCATGAGGCCAGGAGTGTATACTGCATGGATTTAATGATAATTTGGGGTTGTGTTTGAATTGCTATAATTGCTTCCTTGTGGGTCAAAGTGTCTACAGATTTTCATTCCTTTATTCTATACATCCTGACCTCTCAAAACTCAACTTGTTTTACATTGCCCACTTGCTTCCTCCTAACACACACAGAAATACACCATTTTCCAGCGTTCAGTCCCACTCAAGCCCTGCCAGCATACTCCCCTAATATTATCCAATTCAAACCTGCTACTCTGCCACACCACTTTTCTTGGTTCACTCCATTGCTCTTCTTCATCAAAAGCTTTGAGCCGCCACACACACTGCTTGCCTTTTCAAATCTCCTTTTCCCGTCCTTGCAGCTAAACAGAAAAGCTTCACTTTGAAATTGGACATTTTTCCTGAACCAGCGGTGTGACCTTTCAGGCTCAGCATGGGATTAGTTTGTTTGGCTAAATCCAAAACATAGTAAGTTGTTAAAAGTCCATGATAGATGTTATGGAGAAAGATCCTTTGGCCTTTCTCCCAAGATAAGCCTGCCAGTGTGAGATGTTATGGTTCCCTGCACAGTGTCTGTGAGCTTAATGATGTGGCTCCATACATGAATCAGCAGTGTAACAGGTACTACTCTAGGCCTCTATTTAAGAAAAGATGTATCTCTCCCACTCTACTCAGAAAATGCATCTTCTTCTTGGAAGGGGTTGTCTAGAACAGTAAAGGCAACATTCAGCTCTCTGAATCCCATACCTCATTATAACTTGAGGAGTGACCCAAAGAGAAATAAGCCTCCCAGCCTAGGGCTACTAAGGTGAGGTTTGGCAAGGCCATTGCTAATGCTGACACTTAGGTCTCCACAAGTAGCTATGCCAACTGCCAGATACAAAGAACTTACAGAGCTCCAACAATTGTCCAGTTGAAATTGGACAGAGATACATATTCTGCATCCTACTGGCTACCTCAGAGGGAGCTAAAACAAGATCTAAAGAAAGCAAGTCCTTATGGTATTCATCTTTGAACTTAGAGAAAACCACTTCAAACGGCCCTCATTTGGTCTCTGCCATGTTTTCTGCCTTTCTGACCAAAAAAAAATCTTGGAAATTAGAAAATTTATTTTCTAACAGTGAATCACACACAGGGAAATAAAGGTTTTGCATTTACAACTTCAACCAAGCAAAGACTCAGTCACCAAGGATGGGCATTAAAGCAATTCCATTGGTTCCTTTGAAAAGGTGCAGTCAACGCTTTTGTGCAAATTAGAGTCATAAGTAAGGTGACTGAGGCAAAATAAATGATATTGTCAAAGCTGGCTGCAAAGGAAGCTAATTACTCTAAGCGGATAGCAGTTCCTCCTTTCAAGAGGACCATACCTTTGCTTGGGGAAAGGCATAAATGAAAGTTGTGATTATGCAAAACCAGGCTTCAGGACTAATGCAATAGAGAGGCTGAGAAAAAGAGAAGACAAAATGTGCCCTGCAGGAGCAGGTAACCAGTATACTCAGTCTCCTGGTGGAAACAGAGGTTTAAGTGCCCCAGAATTTGTAAAAGAGAGTTGATAGTGAAAGCGTCTCAGTGGGGAGAGAAATGGCCCTGGAAAATGAGAGTAGGCTAGACTCAGAGTCCAAAGGGAAGGAGGCTTATAATACATTCCTTGTGTTGGGTAGGAGGCAATGTGTTATTTTCGAAGAAATGATTATATAAAACTAAGAAAGCTTTTTTAAAATGTCAAGTTAAGAAGGATGCGCATCTTAGGCCAGGCACAGTGGCTCACGCCTGTAATCTCAGCATTCTGGGAGGCCGAGGCGGGAGGATGGCTTGAGCACAGGAGTTCGAGACCAGTCAAGGTAAAATAGTGAGACCTCGTCTCAATAAAAAAGTTAAAAAAGTAGCTGGGTATGGTAGTGCATGCCTGTAGTCCCAGCTACTCCAGTGGCTGAGGTGAGAGGATCACTTGAGCCTGGGCGGTCGAGGCTGCAGTGAGCTGTGATTGCACCACTGCACTCTAGCCTAGGTGACAAAGTGAGACCTTGCAAGAAAAAGAAAGAAAGAAAGGAAGATGGCCGAATAGGAACAGCTCCAGTCTCCAGCTCCCAGCGCGAGTGACACAGAAGACAGGTGATTTCTACATTTTCAAATGAGGTACTGGGTTCATCTCACTAGGGAGTGCCGGACAATCGATGCTGGACTGCTGCTGCAGCCCGACCAACAAGAGCTGAAGCAGGGCGAGGCATCGCCTCACCTGGGAAGCGCAAGGGGGAAGGGAATCCCTTTTCCTAGCCAGGGGAACTGAGACACACAACACCTGGAAAATCGGGTAACTCCTACCCCAATACTGTGCTGTACCAAGGGTCTTAGCAAACGGGCACACCAGGAGATTATATCCCACACCTGGCTGGGAGGGTCCCATGCCCACCCACGGAGCCTCCCTCATTGCTAGCACAGCAGTCTGCCATCTAACTGCAAGACAGCAGCGAGGCTGGGGGAGGGGTGCCCGCCATTGCTGAGGCTTAAGTAGGTAAACAAAGCCGCTGGGAAGCTCGAACTGGGTGGAGCTCACAGCAGCTCAAGGAGCCCTGCCTGTCTCTGTAGACTCCACCTCTGGGGACAGGGCACAGCTAATCAACAACAACAACAACAACAAAGCAGCAGAAACCTCTGCAGAGGCAAACGACTCTGTCTGACAGCTTTGAAGAGAGCAGTGGATCTCTCAACACGGAGGTTGAGATCTGAGAAGGGACAGACTGCCTGCTCAAGTGGGTCCCTGACCCCTGAGTAGCCTAACTGGGAGACATCCTCCACTAGGGGCAGACCGACACCCCACACCTCACACGGTGGAGTACACCCCTGAGAGGAAGCTTCCAAAGGAAGAATCAGACAGGTACACTCGCTGGTCAGCAATATTCTATCTTCTGCAGCCTCTGCTGCTGATACCCAGGCAAACAGGGTCTGGAGTGGAACTCAAGCAATCTCCAACAGACCTACCACTGAGGGTCCTGACTGTTAGAAGGAAAACTAACAAACGGGAAGGACACCCACACCAAAACTCCATCAGTACGTCACCATCATCAAAGACCAGAGGCAGATAAAACCACAAAGATGGGGAAA
Source organism: Piliocolobus tephrosceles (assembly GCF_002776525.5). Taxonomy (NCBI): domain Eukaryota; kingdom Metazoa; phylum Chordata; class Mammalia; order Primates; family Cercopithecidae; genus Piliocolobus; species Piliocolobus tephrosceles. The sequence continues at coordinate 10,155 of NW_022298014.1, forward strand.
AAGCAGGGCAGAAAAGTTGGAAATTCAAAAAATCAGAGCACATCTCCCTTTGCAAAGGAACGCAGCTCATCGCCAGCAACGGATCAAAGCTGGACGGATAATGACTTTGACGAGATGAGAGAAGAAGGCTTCAGTCCATCAAACTCCTCAGAGCTAAAGGAGGAATTATGTACCCAGCGCAAAGAAACTAAAAATCTTGAAAAAAGAGTGGAAGAATTGATAACTAGAATAATTAATGCAGAGAAGGCGATAAACGAACTGACAGAGATGAAAACCATGACATGAGAAATACGTGACAAATGCACAAGCTTCAGTAACCAACTCGATCAACTGGAAGAAAGAGTATCAGCAATTGAGGATCAAATGAATGAAATGAAGCGAGAAGAGAAATCTAAAGAAAAAAGAAGAAAAAGTAATGAACAAAGCCTGCAAGAAGTATGGGATTATGTAAAAAGACCAAATTTACCTCTGATTGGGGTGCCTGAAAGTGAAGGGGAAAATGGAACCAAGTTGGAAAACACTCTTCAGGATATCATCCAGGAGAACTTCCCCATCCTAGTAGGGCAGGCCAACACTCAGATTCAGGAAATACAGAGAACGCCACAAAGATACTCCTCGAGAAGAGCAACTCCAAGACAAATAATTGCCAGATTCACCAAAGTTGAAATGAAGGAAAAAATCTTAAGGGCAGCCAGAGAGAAAGGTCAGGTTAACCACAAAGGGAAGCCCATCAGAATAACAGCAGATCTCTCAGCAGAAACTCTCCAAGCCAGAAGAGAGTGGGGGCCAATATTCAACATTCTTAAAGAAAAGAATTTTCAACCCAGAATTTCATATCCAGCCAAACTAAGTTTCATAAGTGAAGGAGAAATAAAATCCTTTACAGAGAAGCAGATGCTTAGACATTTTGTCACCACCGGGCCTGCCTTACAAGAGACCCTGAAGGAAGCACTAAACATGGAAAGGAACAACCAGTACCAGCCATTGAAAAAAACATGCCAAAATGTAAAGACCATCGAGGCTAGGAAGAAACTGCATCAAATAACGAGCAAAATAACCAGTTCATATCATAATGGCAGGATCAAGTTCACACATAACAATATTAACCTTAAATGTAAATGGACTAAATGCTCCAATTAAAAGACACAGACTGGCAAATTGGATAGAGTCAGGACCCATCAGTTTGCTGTATTCAGGAGACCCATCTCACATGCAGAGACATACATAGGCTCAAAATAAAGGGATGGAGGAAGATCTACCAAGCAAATGGAGA